>NW_009612409.1:0-30575 GCF_000690535.1 Cariama cristata
CGCCGGGAAAAAAAACCAAACCAAAAACAACAAAACCAACCAAAAAAGAAAAACTTTTCTCCGAGGATGGAGCCCGCCGGGATGGATTATTTCTGGGAGCAGGTCCAGCAGAAGGACGTGGGCCGCAGGCTGCAGGTGGGCCAGGAGCTGCTGGGGTACCTGGGCGACCCGGGCAGGTCCCCCGATGTGGAGCAGGACCAGCAACGCCTCGACAAGGTGATCGACGAGTTAACAGGATGGGTCAGCTCCAGTAATTTTAAGGTAAGGCGAGGCTGGGTGCAGGAAGAGCATGATTCATCATGGTGGGAAGGTACGGAGCTCCGGGTTACTTTTTGATCAGAAGTAAAGCTACATTTACACCAGTTTTTATCCCTCCCGCCCCCCACGAAGGGAAATTCAGAAATTTTGGGAGGGTTGGTTAACATTTTCTTGTTTCTGTTCCTCTATCCTAAAAGAAGCAGTAGGGTTTTTTTTTTGGTTTTGCTTTCGTCGTTGGTTAAACGTTTTTGCACATAATATTAAAAAAAAGAACCAAACAAAACAAACCCGCACAGCTATTCTATGTACCCAGGTTGTGTTTCTCATTCTGGAACGGGGTGGGTGGAGATTTATTTTTTCTTCCCTTCTCGCTGCCGGTGGCAGTCCGTGGTCCTGCCCTTGGGTGCGATGCTGCTGCGCCGCAGGCCGTGGGGAGCGCTGGGCTGTGCTTTGTGCCATTTAGCGAGGAATTTCCTTCGTGGGGCTCCCGTGGTAAGTTTGAAGTTGTTTGTATCGTCTTTAGGTGACTTTCCTGGACGTGGGAAGTTCTATAGGACCTTTCCAGCAGCCCAATGATGACTCACGTTTCGCTATTTTTTTTAATTTTTTTTTTTTTGGTGCGTTTTAGAGGGAAAAGGGGGATTCCCCCTGCGCACCTCCCGTGTGATGCTGCTACTTTTGCCTGGCCTGGGTCAGCCCGTGACACGATTGACAACGGGGTTTTATTACCAAGGCCAGTGGTATTCGCTTTAACCGTTTATTTTTTTTTTTTTCTTTAATTTTCCCTGGTGCGGAGCTGGGCCGGGGCTGCGCTCCGGTCGGCGGGGGGCGGTGTCGGGCTGCGATAGTGAGCTGCGTCTGTCGCGATCCGCCCTGCCCTCTGCGATTGTTCCCTTACCTCGCTGTCTTGCCTTGGGAGATGATTGACTTGCTCTTTGGGCTTTTGAACTTAGGGTAGTGAGCTTATTGCGATTTTTTAATTTTAATTTGCTGGGGAGGCAGGCGGCGGAGTAACTGGCCAGGGCGGTGTGTGCGTGGAACGGGGGGTTTGGGGGTTTCGTGGGTGTTTTTGTCTCCCTTGCCTTGGCAGTGCCGTGGTCTTGCCGGGGTTTTGCGTGTAGTGATTCGGAGTTGAGGTCTGAAGATAATAAGGCTTAACTCTTATTTGCGGGTATGATTTCTGGGTTTTGGAAGCATATTTGTCATGAAAGGTCAGGTTAGCTTGAGGAAATAGCGAGTGTTGGACAGGTATCCCTTGTGGGCTCTTCAGTGCCTCATCTGAGGGCAGCTGGTGGTGGTAATTGATTACTGTGAAACCTAATGGGTCTTTAAAAATAGCCTTTTGTGTAAAGATGACTAGAAACGTACTCATCTCAACAGGGTAATGGAAAAGTTTATTCCTGCACTTTTAAATTGTCAAAATTAGGCGTTAATACTTGAAATTTGCTTTTCAAGGTGTATTTTTCATAACGCAAGACGCTGTGCTTGCTGTTGATGTGAGGTGAGAGAGCTCCCTGGCTGTGGGACGAACGAGGGACACGCAGTGCTCTGGATCGCAAGCCTCGGTCGTGCCAGATGAGGTTCAGAGTATTACAAATTCTAAAAGTTTATAAAATAGCTTGCATAATAATTAAAATCCTTTTGTTACCTCTTCTCTATGTCCACTTACTGGTGGCTCTTTATGCATACAACATTCTATTTCAAAGCACGTTATGTACATTACATGAACTGCAACAACCCGAGATCTTGGGCGTTTTGCTGGTGGTGCGTTCTGGTGTTCCTGGCTGTGGTGGTGACTGCCAGCATCTGGTGCTTCAATGAAAATTAAAAATATTTTGGAAAACTGTGGTTTGAATCTTACTTGTTTATTTTATCTTATGCAAGCATAGGTGTTACACATGTAAATGTTAGATCTGAGTTTGTTATTAAGCTCAGGGCCTGAATGATACCATAACGAGTACCACAGGCTTACATGTGTTCTCAAGAAAAAAATTAATCTTTATTTTTTTATTACTGTGCTTTTAATAATTTATTGGTTACCCTTTCCTCTGCTGAGGAATGCATACGTAGAGTGCTTAGACGATTCTGCTTCTCATATGTTTCTTCTTGTGTCTTGCTAAAAAAGGTTTTGCAGGTCTTCAAAGCGCCAAAGTAATTAATCCCTCCCTGTTGACATGTCTGTCTAATTGAGCAGCGATAATGGCTGGTGACTGGCTTATTTATCAGAACGGCTGAGCTAGATGAATTGGAGTGACAAGCGGAGAATATTGGAGGAAGTTTTGAGGGGGAGCGTTATTCCCAGTGTAGGTGACCGATATGGATAATGAGGGAATAACTGAGGTAACTCGCCCTGGACGTGCCTTGTCTTTCCTTTGGTGTGAAAACTGAGTTCTTGCATGCAGTGCGCTCTGCTGACCGTACCGAAAGAGAAGATGCCTGACCTGGGAGCTCTGGGCTCAGCTCTGTGCTGTGCCTGAGAAGAGAAATCTCCCTATGAAATGCCACCCGAGACAGTTTGTGCTTTGCATAACCAGAAGGGAAAGGATCTGGAGGGAATAGGAATAGGAGGGTTGACTTGGCAGACTTGATAACGAGTGGGAGAAAAAGCAAATAGGTGTTCTGTAAGCAAGTATGGACTTGTTATCAGCAAGGTTGAGTTAACTTGTCTCGAAAAGTTTTTGGCCATCTAAGTAGTGCTTTTGCTTTTCTGAGGTTTGCAGCTCTGGTGGTTTAATAAACAATCTGGTGGTTCCAAACGAAGAAAGCAGATAGGGAAATTTCTGACTTTGTCTAGCTCATTGAAGTGGAAAATGGAATTACCCGTTCGGGTTACTGATAAATCAGAAAGGTAGGATTGAGAATGTGCTGACTCATCCACAAATGGTGCGGAGCCCTCCTGAAAGTTGGCTGCAGAACAGAGGTGAGTCGTCTGTGAAGGCTGAGCGTGGTGGTGTGGTAAGGGGACGTCGGTTACCGGGTCTGTGTGGTCAGTGATGAATTAGCTTCCAAAGACTGTTGAAAACTGTGCAACCCCAGGGACTGCCCAGGTGATGGGCATAATCTAAGCTTTTGTTTTGGATCTCATTAGAATGAAAGAGTTGCTCACTGAACTGAAAATTGTTTCCTTGGTGCCCTGGTACCATGGGCTGGCGTATTTCAGATTGGCTGGGACTGACCTCGCTCCGCCGACAGTTAGAGCTTCGGTTTTGGGCTGGGTTTTGGTTCCCTCCCCTCCTCCCAAAAACCAACTGTTTTCCCAGGGCCGTGAGGAATAGCGGAGAAAAAAAATAAAGGCAGTGAATTCTGAAATCTTTTTAAGGAGCAGATAAGTTGGATGCAAAGTCTTAAGAGCTCGGTGATGGTATTATTCTGCTGGTATTTGTTCTCCTCAAACACTGAAATATTTGATAATCTCGGAAAATTGGAACAGTGCTAATGTTTGCGTTCAGGCTCGGGTGAGCTTCAAGCAGTAAATTATTTCTCCATTCGGAGGGTATCGCTACTGACAGATATTTGCTGGCTTTACCAGGTTAACCTGGATATTCATCTCTGTATACGTGAGTCTTAAGTAACACATCTCTTATGTCTCTCTTGTACTCAGTAGTCACTTGAAATAATTACAAGATTATCTAACTTTGTACAGTCTGGTGGCTTAAACTGTTCTGTCTGATGCAAGTAATCTGGAAATCTGCTTTGAACTTCTGCTAAAGAGATGTGGGATGGAGAAATACTACTTCTCAAGTAGAGCTTTGCAAGTCTGCTCTTGGCTGTTAGCATGTTGTGGTTTGTTGTTTTGGTTTTTTTAAGCACACCAAAATTGAGTAGTTACCCTCATAAAATTTATTTTTTGATCAGTAAAGCCACCTTTTGGTTTTTTATGCAAATCACACCTGATTAGAAGTAATAAAAACCTATGACTAAAGTTCTGGTAGTTTCTCAAAGTAATTTTATGTGAGAAGAGTAATCAGTGATGTTTGTGGCTGAGTCATCTTTGGATTTTCTTAGCTTTATAGTTGATGCTTTAGCTTGTTTTTTTTCTCAGCTGCAGTAGGAAAAGAATTAATAATCGCTGTTCTTATGTCAGAGCAGCAGATTGTTTGCCATGCAAAGAAAAAATCAGGTTTCACGCTGTCTGTTTCTGAGAGTGTGGATAATTTGTTTCTTTTAGGCAAATCCTTGGGATTATCTTTTATTCTGTGCTTCCTGTAGAGTGAGATGTTTTCTTAGCTTTGTCTGTCTCAACACCAAATAGTGAAAGACACTAAAATACCAGTAATGTTATTGTTGCGTTTTTTGTATTTCCTTGGTTTGGCAAGTATTTATTTTGGTTTGTCTTTAGTTCAACGAAAGGCCAGCAGGAGGAGCTTGCAATTTCCAGCAGGGAAGGGAAGGTTTGAACTCTAATTTCGCAAACAGTTGAAGGCAAGTGGTTAGGATGTTTGTCTGAAGTCCTCGCAGAGAGATGGGAGCAGTTACACCTTTGTTGCCTGCATTTAAGTGTGTGAGGTGGAAGCTAGAATTTAAAAGTTTTATTTGAAGAAAATGGAAATCTGGGGGGGGGGGGGGGAGGGAAAAAATTTACGGGGGGGGGGAAAGCACAAAGTTCCGAAATAAAGAATATGAAGTCCTACATTTCAGTGGGAATGCACAGAATTGAATGTACAAATGCAGGATGTGGGGCATGTGATTAAGGAGCAGTCCTTGGGAAGAAAATGTGTGGGTTATTTTGGATCCGAAGTTGAACACAAGCCAAAATATGCTACACAAAAGGCAAATACTGTAGTGAGTTGTAGGACTGTAACTTGTAGGACAGAAAAAGGGAATGAAAGAGGACCCACCTCAACCTTTGTTTTTCAGTTACTGTACAGATCGCGGTATTTCCTTAGTCTCTGTTAGCAAGTAGTGGTAATTTAAATGTCTTTGTTGGAGGAGAAATGTTTGACTTTGAGCTCTTTGCTGAATTTCGTTATTCCTTTCTTCCAAGTTGGTTGTTTCGTCTTGGCCGTGAGGGAGCTACTTCCCTTATTTCTATGCAATAAGGCTGTGGTTCGACCTGTCCGTCTATGAATCCAGTTTTAGTTTAAGTGCAATGATTCGATTCTGTCTTGAGTAATAATTACTGTTTTTGCCTCTTATTTATGTTCTGTTCATAGAATGTTAAATAAGCTATTGAATGTTAGCCAAATGATCAAATGGATCTCCAGAAGACAAGGGACACTTGCAAGAAGTTTTAATTATTTAAAGTTTAATTAAAGCTAATTTTGTCCAGCCTTTAATTAGAAATGTGGAATATATAGTCTCGAACTCTCAGGCATCCCCTCCAGAGGTGGAATTGACAGTTTTCAATTGTTTTGCAGCTTCAGTTTGTGTAATCCAGCCTAACCATAGTCCCCGTCTCAATGGCACCTCTGCTTCTCCTGCGGCCAGGCGTTCTCACTGTCATTCACTCTTGATGCAGTTTGCTTCTTGGTGATGTTGGAATTCATTTTCCAGTGTTTCCACAAGCTGATTTGACTGATGGGACAGCAGACTGAAGCGTTCCAGCTCAAAAGCAGTTTGGCTGATGTGGGTGAGAACGGAGACCCTGTCCAAGCTCTGTGCAGGGTGCAAGAGGAGAGATGCATCCTTCAGAAGAGAACTCACAGCAGCCAACACGCGTGAGCCGTGTGTAGCTCAACATGCGTTTTTAGCGGCGTTACTGATTTAAGCATTTTTATTTATTTATTTATTTTTCCCCTGGCTGCTGGATTGCGATGGTGTGTCGAGCCTTCGTCGCTCTGACAGGAGTGCTGGTGAGGCTGCGCAGTAAACGGGCGCAGGGAAGAGATCTGGCCGAGAAGATGCTTTCTCTTGTTCATTTCTTGGACTGGTTTCCTAAAGCGGGTTACAGTTCAGCTGCAGGGATACTGCTCGCCTCACAGTAGAGGAGCTGGTGCAGGGGTAGGAGTAGGTAGCAGAGAATGGGAATTGTTGTATGTTTAATATAATTTAAATAAGAGGAAATGCAGAAGGAAATCGGAGACCTTGGGCATGAAAAGAATGATATTCTTTTGGAAGAACTAAGTCCTAAAATAAAGTGTTTCTTTGTTTTACTCCATCAATATGCTTAGAAAGACTTTCAAGGGCAATTTTCTTTGGGAGGGAAAAAAAGTGCCTTTTTAAAAAACAATTATTTATTCTAAAGAGAAATACCGTACATCTCATTGTCTTCCCACTGAGCCCTGCTTTTAAAGGGGCTCTGTCTTCAAACTTTTTCCACTGCGGCACATAAAGGTTAAGCTAGACAATCTCAAAAAGAAAATGTTAGGTGTTGCTGTATCATATACTTCTGTTTTATGCTCACTGACCTTGGAATGATGTTTATGAAAAATTTCTGACAGCGGTCAAGGGAGGAACATTTAATGCAGGTATGAAGCAAACTGTAGATATTCCCGTAATGGATCAAGCTGGAGACAGTACGTGGCGCGTTTTAGAATGCTGGTCGCTGTATTGTCCACAGAATACAGAACAACTTGGAGTTCGCACTTTCAGCCTGAATTCAAGTCAGTTTGAAGATCATGAGAGATTTTGAAATAACAGAAGGTTATAAACACTTTCCCAGTGAACATTTTGAGTGTTAGGCTAATGTGTTCTTAAAAATTGGATAAATGCTTCTAAATTAACCTGTGTGTGAGGGGAGAAATGTTACAGTTCCCAACTTGGGCAAAAGGCAGTAAAACAGATTTTTTTTTTTTATTTTTAATAAGCTTTAAAATTTTTATGACAGCACTATGCTTGCTTGTTTTGGCTGCTATACAGGAGAGGTCAAAATAACAAGGACCTCCCAGATCTATGCCTGTTGAGAAGGACCTCTGAAGAAACCAAGCCTTTGCAGTGCTGAGCTAGACTCATCAGTCTGTGGATAAATATGGGTGATTCAGTCAGTAATCCTCTGGTAGTGTGGTTACTCGCACTGCGGTGCTGTGATGATTTGTGGTTGGCCATCACAGAAGGGTTACAAAGGGAAGGCTATCAAAAGTTTGGTAGTCTATACCCCTTTTCAGACAGTGAGGGTTGCCACTGATGTGTAGTTTTAACAGTAGCAAAGATCTGATACTCTCAGGAGAATCTTAACTTCTAGTCCAAATTATAGTTGCAAAACATTGCTTTGAAGTCAGGAAACTTGCGTTTTTAGATAGAGGAGGCTCTGCATTTGCTAAAGAACTTGCGACTGAAATTGTTGAGCTTGAAGACTTTGTTAGATTACCAGCAACCCCTCTCTCCTTGCAATATGAAGTGGGGGAATATATGGTGTGTGGGTTTTTCTTTTGAAAAAAAAAAAAAAGAAAAAAGGTTGTACACGTCTTTGGAAGTGTGTCATTTGTACCCTTGAAGATAAAAGAAGCAAGAGGATGGAAATAATGCTTCTTTGTCAGCTAAAATATCTGAAGGCCAGATGTGTGTGGCAGCTTCAGCAGCTGGGACTGGAGTTTTGGCTGCGGTCAGCAGAGGCAGCTGCCCAGCTGGTGCTGGGTGGGAGGGTGGCAGCGATGCGTTTTCATGTACAAGGGAGAAGGGAGTCTGAAGATGACCTAGCTGGGACTGAAGAGCCACCTGGGTTGAAGAAACAACCCAGGAAAATGGAAGTTGCCTTCTGCCCATGGAACCAGGGGAAGTTTTTGGTATCAGTGCAAGCTTTTTGGTTGAGGGAGGGAATGGAGGATGGGTAGATCTCAGCAAAGCAGGTGATGTGGAGAGAACTGGAGTAGGAAACGGTACAGGGAGCAAAAAGTGATTGAATATCCTGTGAAATAGGAGAGAAGCAGCATACTCAGGGAGATGAGTGAAGAGAACTAGGAGTAAGAAACTTCAAGAAGAGAAGCAGGAGAGACTCGATGTACATACGTTTTTCATGTTTAGCTACTTGCAAGGTGCTCGAGATTATTTGAGAATTGAGAAAGTAGACCTTTGGGCTTGGCTAACAATACTTAAAGTAAAAACCTCATGATGTTCTTGCTGTATGTCTTGTTCCAGCATTGCAGTGGTGGAACAATGCTTGTTCTTGCAGGGCGTAGTTGTTTGGCATGCAGGTTTGTGTTTGTCAGTTGATTGTTAGTGATACCCCAACTGTCCCCACGGTGACTTTGTTCTTTTGGAGTTCCAGATAGTGACCTCCATAATTCCCCCATTAGATTCTCATGACCAGTTCGCAGATTGCAATCTGCAGAATCCATATTTCCATATACAGGTCAGAGATCCTATGACCAAATCCAAAGGCATTCGTATTAAGGTCATTTGGCAACTTGTGTAACTAGAGATGGTTCCCTGGCAGCATCCTGCTCCCAGATGTCCCCCCCAGGGATGGGAAATTACAGCATCACAGTGAGAATAACAGTAAGCACGCATGGTTAACCGGGTATGGTTTGAAGGTATAGTACGGTATTTCTTATCCTAGCAAAGACTTTGATGCCTGGAAGTTGCCCACAGAAGAGCAGTGGCAGTGCTGGAAGGAGTATGTAGAAGGAGGGCTGGAAAAGGAACAAGCTGCAGAGCAAGAAATAGGCTCAATTCCTAATCACTGGCTCAGTTCATAATTACATTTTGGCTAGAACATCTTGATTTCACTAAAGAGTCTGGTCCTTTCCGGAACAGATAAAATATTTCTCAGTTGGGTTGGCAATTTTGTTGTGATCTGAGAAGTCAAGGATGATCCTGAACACTGGCTTGTTAAAGAGTAGCTCAACAACTAATGAACTCCAGTTCAAATAAGCGTAAACTTCTTTTCCACTCTGAACCTCAAAAGCAGTGTTTAAATGCGTCAAATAGTAGTGAGCTGATGAATCAGTCTGAACACACAAAGGCTCTTTCTAGGCAGCAGACAAAAGGCGTAATGAATGCAGAGTAAGAAACAGATCCAATGATTTTAACCTCAGGAGAAATACATCCCTCGCTGAGGCTGGTGAGAGGTTTGTCTGTGGATGGTGGAGAGCCTGCGTTGGTCCACGGTCCCACAGTGTAGGAATACAATGGATATCCAGAATGAATTTCTTACTACTTTCGGGAATCACTTTTTAGATTGAGATTTTTGTCTTGGTTCTGATATAGTATGACAGTCTGGACAAGACACTAAAGGAAAGAGCTTTTGGGAAGCCTTGACATTACCATGAAAGCTGATGTGGTTTTTTTGTCAAAGTTATCAATTATAGTATTCTGTTTTCTCATCCTGAGCCGTAGGTGTAGTCACTTGTTGGCAATATATTAATTTAACCTGGCGATGCCATCCACTTATATTTGCTACTGTTTGTTTTAGTATGTAATAAAATTGTGTACATTTCCAGGTGAGTTGTACTAACTTGGAAGTGAGTTTTATACCTCCCGTTTAAAGCGAGATCTGTGGTACTAATACTGAATTTATTAAAATCTGCTTAATTATGCAGTTTCTTCAGATCCTAGATTTTTACGGAGACTGTATTTGTCTGGTTTCCTGTGGAAACAAGGCTCACGTGGTCCTGTGTGCGTGGGCCATATGTATCCACGTTCATCTCCAGTCAAATTTTTTTTGGCCTGTTTGTCTAGTGCAGACAATTGTGACAGATAAGGATCTCAAGGAAACAGAGTTGTCCAAGAAAATGTGGTTCTAAGTTTTAGGAAAATAAATAGCAAATAGAGGGGAGTAATTCTGCCCATGACTTCATGGGGAAAAATATGCAGTGTGTGTCTTACTAGAAAATAAAGAGGAGGAAAAGCTGTTGTGAATGCCCCAGCTTCAGCCGGTCCTTCCTTCGGCATTTGCAACCCCATGGGCAGCAATTTGAGTTAACTGGAGGATGTGAAAATGCAGGTTCTGGTGTTTGTAACGAACTCTTACGGGAGTGAAGAATGAAGTCTTGGAACAGTATGCGGGATGGTTAAGGGTGGGGGGAAAAGTGTCCTGACTCGTTAAAGTAGTTCAGTTGACTGATCATTTCTGATCATGTTTTTGTTTCTGTACTAGTGGATGTTGTCCTTTCATCTAGTTTCTGTTGGTAGGTGGGAAGTTCCTCACAATCCCAGGAGTGTTTTGGGCTTCCTTTTGTTTTCTGGTTTGGTTGTGTTTGGGTGTTTTTGTTGTTGTTTTGGGTTGGTTGGTAGGTTTGAGCAAACAAGAGCAAATGTAGAGAAATAAAACTTTCTGAGCTTAAGACGCAGGTGGACAAGTGGTGTGGTCTGAAGTGCTGGGGAAGATGGTATTGGCTTCTCCCGGTTGTTTTCTGTTGGGAGTTTGGAAAACAATGTAGTGACCTTAGTGGGTGAGCTAAGTGGCCAGATTGAAGTAAGCTCTTAGCATCTGGGAAACTATAAACCGTGTGTGGGTTTGGTTTCTGTCCTGTCCGTGTCCCGTGTCGTCTCCCCCCGCCCCCAGTCTGTATTAGTACTTGTATTTGGGGGCTTAGTTTTGCATTTTAAGTTGTTTGCTTTTTGTGAGCCTGGTAGGGGAGGTAAGGCTGAGGCCTGAAGCCTTCCTGGGACTGTTTCAAAGGCATTTGGATTTTTAGTTAATACTGAGTTAGGCCTCTGGAGACGTCTTTTCAAGAAAATGAGGGACAGAATTGCGGTCCTAGTATATGAAAAAAAAACCAAGAAAAAAGTTTCTTCCAGCTCCTTGGTGCTCATTACTATTAATATGAATTTTAAGAATTTGTAGTGGAAAATGTGAAACTGTTGGATTTCTAATAATTATTTTCTTTCTGTTTTAAGACAAGTACTGAAAAATCTGAACTGCTCTGGTGTATGTAAATATACTTGATCCATTCCAAACATATTCTGATAACTTTGTCTTAATGAAAACTTTCAAGGAATTACCAGCTCTCTAATTGGAACTTCAGTTTATCTTTAGGTTGAGATACAGTCTTTCAGCATGCTTGCATATATCTATGTCTAATTTCTTTACAATATATTCTAAAGAATTCTTTAGTGATCTGTTTTGTATATCTAATGCTTTTGTTTCAACAGGTAGCATTACTGGGATTAGATGTTTTAGGGGCCTTTGTCGACAGACTATCAGGACGCTTTAAATCCTATATAGGAACTGGTAAGTGAAATGTAACTTTCTTTTTCTTAAGGCTAAAAAGTAAAAGACATTTTCCCCTGTTCCCCCCCCAGGAGCTAAAGTGAAGTGTGTTGAAAGCTTTCTGAGCTAATTGCAATGTATTGGTAGGCATCTTACTGCTCTCGTTGGAATTTAAATAATTTTATATTTACTTGTAAATATTCATTTGTCATCCAATCACTGATCTCTAGCTGGCGGTTGGGATTTCTTTTTTTAAGTGTTCCAGAAATATCTTTTCAGTAATTAGCTTCATGCTATATAGTTGCTCACCCCTCCCATGCTATATACTTGCTTACCACTCTGCAAGACAGTCATCTGAAAATTACATTGGCACATAAGTGTTGCCTTTAACTTGTGTTAAAGATTGAAGGTTTTATTTGCAGATGGCTTTAATTAGAGCCTTATGTCTGCTAAAGCCTGTGGTCTCAGAACTGTGTGGTCCGCCTCCTCTTAGATAACTGGACTGTAGCTTTTAGTAGTCTAAACTTTTTATGGGATGAAAAAAAGTCCGGACTGTTATTCTTGTGTGGAATGTTTACTTGAATGAATTTCAAATTAATGGATCTATGTGTGCCCGAGTAAGAAACGGTTGTTCTGGGAGGTACGAGCAAACTATGCTGCTGAACTCCTGTTGCTGCTGTCCTTGACAAGAGATAGCAGTACCAGGGTGTTAACGCTGGTGTTACATCACCGGCTATTTTTAACAGCAGTTTCTAGCTTAATGTCCTTTCCAAAATTTGTGTGAATTATCTTACATCTTGTTCCCACATCCTCAGCTATCTCAAATTGTCTGTCAAAATCTTAACCTTTCCCTTCTTTACTTGTCTACTTTAAGAGTAAAGAAATCGGCAAGATTTGAAAGTTTAGGGATACAGAGTATAGTTTATGACAAGTTGCTAATGCAAGTCACTGGAAGCATATTTCAGGGTGCTGTATGAACTACTGCAGTAGAGTGCTACAGAATTTAAATCTGGTTTGTTGCAGAGGGTTTTTCTTTGGCTGGTCAGTTTTGTATTGAAGTGGTGTAAGGGAACTGGAGGCGTATTGTGCTATGCAGGTTATTGATTTCTGAATAGTCTCCATTTGGAGCTACAGACAGTGCTAGGCTTCCGAGTTGTACTCTGTTTTGATTTATATTTTAGTGGTGTGGAGAACTTAAAATTACAGCAACTTTATTTAAGGTTGGAAAGCTTTTTTCATTTCTTCTGTGTGTTTTTTTTTTTTTTTGAAAAAAGCTTAACAGAAGAAATGTTTGGGTTTTTTAAGTGTGAACAGTTGAGAATAGTTTGAAAGCACTCTTTTTTTTTTTTGTCCCAGTAGTTGAGTAGAAGAAGATTATGAGTGAATTAAAGATTTAAATTTCAGTACTCAGTAGCATTTATATTTAAAGAAAAAAAAAAGAGTACTGGCACTGGGTGACCATTGGACATGTATAACATCAATCGACATCTGAAATTGTGTATTCCAGAAGTACTTTTTAGAAAAGCTGAGTAGTAGTGCCTTCAGCTGAAATTGGTCTTCTGAGCATCTCCAGAATCAGGACCTGTAGATTGCATTATGCTGAATATGCCAGTCACTGCTGTGAATGATCAGCTTTACATGAGCTTAACAGACACTGGAATGTTAGTCTCAGTAAAGGCAGAAAACAATCTTTATTTTAGATGACTTTTTTAAGAGAGTGATTTATAGTATGAATTCTCTTCAGTTGGTAGCTGTCTCTCCAAGTCTTGTAACAGGATTTGGATCATTTTCAGTTTTTGTCAGTGAAGCAGTAATACAAAAACTTTATTGTAAATGTCTGGGAGTGTGGATAGTCTGGGTTTTATGAGAGTAAAAGCACACTGGTGAGCAAGAAAACTGCTTCCTTCAACAAAACTTGAAGAACTGGCAGTTTCCCAAATGATACTCTGTTGACTCCACAGACTTGGCTTCTAACGTCATCCGGGAACATTTGCGGTAAGTCAGACCCAAGACCTGTGTCTAACAGTGGTCCGTTTGCAGATGCCTGGGAAGAAAGTAAGGACTGGACGAACGTGCAGTCCATCACCCCCCGGCTGTCAGCAGCCTTGCAGTGGAGGGCC
Organism: Cariama cristata; assembly: GCF_000690535.1. Lineage (NCBI taxonomy): Eukaryota > Metazoa > Chordata > Aves > Cariamiformes > Cariamidae > Cariama > Cariama cristata. The sequence continues at coordinate 13,408 of NW_009612409.1, forward strand.
AGCTGGGGCGGATGGTATCTTCAGTGTCTCCCCTGTCACCCTGTTTTCCTACAGCTTTATCTGGTTAGATTTTGAACCCACATAGCCCTTTGGCTTCTACAGTGTTCTGTAGTAATGCTTCGTTATGCAAAACTCTTGTTTTGGACTGGCTGCCTGATAACATGATACATGATAAATCATGCATTGCAAATTCACAGTTCATACAGGTGATATGAGGAGAAAATAAAGATGATGGTATGAAGCCTGAAAACATTGGGAAATTTGGAAGCAAAACACTTCAACTAAGTAACAAGGTTCTTATAGCCCCACAGGAAGTCTTAGTAGTATTTTCTATGGTAGGCATTTACTTTCTTCTGTGTTGGTCAAATAAAAGTGAGTATATGATTTTTCAAAGACAAGCATAATAGAACTTTTCCAGACAATTTCATTATTACTTTGAAATATTAAAAGTATAATTAACTTCTCATTTATTGCAGTGCATTCGCACTGAAGGTCAGGATTGCACCATGAGTATAGCAAAGGAGGATGCATGTGTAAAATACCTACCTACTCCATTTTCTGCCTTTTTAAAAAATACAATGAATGGTATTTTCTAGATGAAGTTTCGCTTTTATAGCTGTGTTTTTTCATAAAATATCTGGAAGGGTAAACGTATCTTTGTCTTGGTAAAGAGTGTCACATTTTGGTGACCCTGAGACTTTTTGTATTCATGATTCAGAACTCGGTGAATGATGGAAATATAATAGTGTATTACCCAAGTGTAGCACAGCAAAACATATTCCCCCCCTTTAATTTCCTGTTCAGTGATGATGGGGATAGATTTCCTTAAGTGCCGGGAAAAACAACAAATGAGATTGGATATTCACCCCTATAAGCATTACAGGCTTTTTGCTAAGAAGTAAAAAACCCAAATGCTTTATTACTATTTCCAGCTTTACAGTCTATATGTACGCCGTAAATTAGATTTGTGCAAAATCAATGCAATAGTTGTAGGCCAGATGCTTTCCAATATTCTGAAGAGCATGTTAGTGATCTTTGTATTGAAGTATAGTGCCTGATAAGAGACTTAATTCAGTTTCCTAGGCAACAATCTAATGGTGCAGTAACTTTCTTCCAAGGTGTTATCCTTTGATGATTAACCACATTGCACGCTCGCTGCAGCTGGCATCACTGTTCTGGGAGCTTGGACACACAAATTGGGAACCTCTGTTTCAGTACTTCCAGCGAAGATGCTTGAAAATATTTTGCAAGGAATAAATATCAGGGTACGCGTTAGTTCATAAGACTGTGGCTATATTCTGGAAAAAATAAAACAGATTAAGGAGTATTTGAGTGTTGCATCTTTCAGTATTTAAAACTACTGCTTGTAATCTCTTTTAATCACAGAATATGAGAGTACATAATTACTCTGTCACGATCTCTTTTCCCGGGTGACAGCATTAATTATTAAAGTATGAGATATCAGAGGTAAAAGAGAATATTAGAATTATGGGCAAATGTGACTGGGTGATAGAGTTTCTGGGAAAAGTCTCTACTCAGTTTTGTTTTCTAAAAGGAGTGAATGTTATTTTGCACTCAGTGTTATCAAAGGGATGGGAAAAGAATAAAGGTATATGGAATCTGTTTCAGTTTTAATATTGTGTTATATCATGACATATTTTTCTGCATATATTGGACTGTCCATTAGTCTGTAATATAATTGTGTTGTCATTCACTTTCGCATACAACCTTACAAGATGTTGCAAAATGTATTTTAGTTATCTGCAAATTAAAGGAAAGATACTTGATAAAGAAAGACCAAACACAGATACACATGTTAGATTTATATATGTACATGTATCTGTAAGCCTGAATATAGATACACATTTTACACACAAAAACCTCATATGTAAATGTGTGTATATGTCATAGTAGTTTCAAATTCTTCGTGCTGTAAAAAGAAACCAGTGGGCAAAAATAATCTTGGAAGATAGTTGTTGTGCCATGTACGAAGATTTGAAAGCAATTTGAAGTCTTTAAACTGTTTCCCAGGTGGCTTCTAGAAGTGATGGAAGAATCTTTAAATTAGACTCTTCAGAGTAATTTAAATGCTCTTTCAAATTTATTGTTATAATTAAACATGCAAGTATGTTGCCTGATTTGTTTTAAAGCAGTTGTATGGACTTGCAATGTGCATTAATTTCTTGAGTGGATTTGGATTAAAAGCATTTGGTACAAGAATTTGGGAATATTTGTTTGAGTAAGACTGCATTTAGATAAGTGACAGCCAAGTTCTTAATCTTTGCTTTTTCTCCTGCTTAATGATTGAAGTTTTTGGATGGAAAAGACTTACATGCACAGTTTAATCAAGATGTGACTCTTCAGTGAGTGGTTGTAATGATGTAGAGAGAAATGCTTTCCTCAGCACCATGAAAACCAAGAACTGTTTCAGCATGAGCTACCATGGATATGTAGTGTGTAGAAAAATATTGGATCTTCAGGTTTTAGGGACTGACTGATTTTTAAATTTTTTTTTCCTTAGTTTTCATTATTATTAATTTAATTTAAATGTTGAGACTAATGGCATGATCTGCTGTAGGATTCCAGATTACAAATGCTGGCAGAACACCTAAATATAAAACCTGGAATAATTTCGGTTGGAAGGGACTTTCAAGATCATCTGGCCTATGTCTTTGCTTGAAGTATGGCCAACTTCAGATGTTAGAGAACACTTTGAAATTAAATCAAATTAATTCAAGAAAATGAGTTGCTCAGTTAATGTAAAGCAAGCTTTTCTACTTATGTGAGAGAAGTCTTATCTCAAAGATGCCTTGTTGCATCTAAATGCAAGTCAGGTGTTTTGTCTGGTACTGCCTTTTCATTTTATTGCTTATTGACCTCAGGAAAAGCTGTGTTGGATATGTCTTATAAGATTTTCTTAAACAATAAAATGCTGACTATCTCAGACTGTTTTTTGAAAAGGCTTTTAGAGACTCCATTATTTCTATTTTTTTTTCTCCAGATCAGATATTTCTAAATGCTTTTATATTTTCAAATTTAACAAAAAGATGAACTTCCTGCAACATCTCAGAAAATCTGTACATTTTCTTTGGTTCCCTGTATAGTTAATGATCATAGCTAAGGGTCATAGCTGATTTAAGTTGTGACTCTTTTCATCTTGATGACAGATTCTCTAAAGCTTTAGTCAAAAAAAAAAAATAAATTCTGTGCAGCCTTTTAAAGCTTTTTATGTCCTGGCTGGCTAGCACTGGAATTTATTAGTAATGGGCATGAATTTTACCTGAAGTGATCCATGTTTGAGTGGAAGGCTGTGATTTAGAGTACCATCTGCTTGGTGTCTGTGGACACTTCACTATATGACACCTAGAAATGCAGTGCCATTAAATAAGAGTAGAGAAATCCTAGCCTTCCTTGGTTTCTGTTTGGTTCCAATTAATACTAGTTCTGTAAAACTTTTTAGCTCTAGGCTAGGTTTTCAGAAGGTGACGTGAACATTTGTTCTCTACCTTCTCGTTTTCTTGCTGATGTAATACACCTCTTGAAACTTGTTGGACTTGAGGGCTCTCATCTCTTGTTCCTGAGACTGAGACCCTGATAGATTCATGGATGTATCGTATAAAAAAGTGTGTGTTTTTTCCCTCCTCTTCTGGTGATGAAGAGTATATCTCATTAATCCCATTAATGCTTTACTTAGTTGGCTCCCGGAGGGACCCAGAGGAGCACACTGATGTCTGAGGTGGCTTTGGATTAAACTTACCGTGGGCTGGACTTGGGCCTGGTGACCCTCTGAGTGCCCCCCGAGGAGGGGAGCGGTGATGCCCGCCTGCTAATGAGCCTTTGCCTACAAGTAGCCCTTGGCCCCGCGGGTCGGTCTGTGGGAGCAGCCCTATTGCTGGCCCCGTCGGAGCCTCTGGGATTCCTTTCTCTCCCCTGCATCTTGCCCAGAAGAAGAAAGACCACTCCAATTGCAGAGGCAGCTGTTGCCCTCCCTCCCTCCCTCCCTTCTAATGGCAGCTGTTTAATGCCGTTGCCTGAGCTGGCAACGTTTCTGGGAAAACTAGGAAAGTATTGCTGCCTTCGTTTAATCTGTTTCTGTCCTTAAAGCCTTTTCTTTTAATGTCTAAGACAAGAACTTAGATTTTTTTTTTTTACTAACAGAATTTTTACCAACACTATTGTTGTTTCCTTGGTAAAGATTCTGATTTGCTAAATGTTTTTTTTGTAAGTCTTTGCAGTAGATCGGACATGGACTACCTGAAGTTGGTTCACAGCGATGGGTAGGTGTGAGAGGATATGCGTAAAATAGGCACTTGGAAAGAGCAGGTGTAAGTGCTCAAGAGAGAGGGAATGGAGAGGGATCGGTGAGCAGTAATGCAAACTGAAAAGCTCCATATTTGTGTCCGAACAGAGGAAACTTTAGTTAAAGTTTAACAAAAGGAAATGGTTTGTGCTACCCATGGCATTCTTTGCTGCAGGGGGTCATACAGTTAAGCTGCTGAGGATTTTTAAAAATACATTGGGTGCCATTCTAGGCACTGACTTTTATGATTTATTTGTTTATCATCTTCAGTCCTGGTAGAGGAAATAAATATTTAATCTCTCCAGGCTGGTTTTGTCTTTAACCCTTGCACGTACTGTCCAACCAGAACTAAAATCATTATGTGAATTTGTATAAATGAAAATCTATTTAGGTTTACTGAGCCAAGAGAAGGAAGACAAACAATGGAAAAGAAACTGATGGGATAATAAGCTCTGTTAGGGATATAACAGAAAGGAAAAACACGTAAATAGCAGCTCACTTGGGGATAGATCTGGTAGAATTAACATGTGCTGTAGAATATTTTTGCTAACACTTCTAAATTTTCTTCAGTGATCAAAACCTGTAAAATCATGCTATAACAATGTAGAAATCTTAACAGGAAAAACTCGAGAGTGGCTGGTAGTGATAGGAAACTTTGACAATGCACTCAAATGTGGCAAAAAGGCAAATTGAATGGGATGTAGTACTTCTTGGCTCTCCAGAAAATAACCAGCAACTGCAAAGGGAATTGGTGTCTCCTAAATTTGGTGTAATGTTTCTCTGCATATCAGCAGAAATAGAAGAAAGGAGGAAAGCTGTCATATGTTATTAGGTTTTCAAAAATCCCTTTGAAATAATTAAAGAAACTAGGCAACAGACGAAATAAGATGGATAAGGCTAACATAAAACAGTAGGAACATGTGAATCGACACTGAATGTGACAAATTATATACCTCACTGGGTAATCTGTTAGGAGACTGCCACTTTGAATACTGCCTTCATGTATGATCCTACTTCTCCTTCCTCACCTTTCTTTCAACTCCACCATCTCTTTGAGACTGTTTAGTGTGCAGACTGATGCCAGAAATGACCAAATGCATGTATTTGCACTGCAGTGTAAAGAAGGACTCTAACTTGATAATGCTGCTGAGAAAGCATATAAAACTTAAAAGTATCAGCCAAAATGATTGTTCAGTTGCATTGGGGATGAAGTTGCAGGGGAGGGGGAAAGCATTGTTCTTAGTGATGTATTTTCTGGTCATGCAGTGTTTGGGATGTAGCAGTACTCTAATCTTCTAAAGCAGAGACTTGATTTTTGGTAAAGGGTGCCCTTCTATTGCAAGTATGACTTCAGCTGTTCCTGGTAGAGATAGAAACCTACCTAAACCTGCCCAAGGTTAAAATATTTTTATAAAATCCTTAGTGCACGAACACCCAGTGGATCCTTCCTAAGGTGCCACAACCTGCACAGGCTGTTCCTGTTGGCTCAGTTCCAACATAGCGCTTGGCTTGTGCTGTTGATTGACACGTGTGTATCATCCTGAATGTCTGAATATGTCCTCGGTTCACCTCGTAAACAGGCCGATACTGGTACAAGGGGTGGTATGGGCTGTGAGAGGGGAGCAGTGGTTGGGGTAGTGGGTAGGCAAAGCTGCTGCTTTCTAGGGACAGCACTGGCTTATCCTGATGTAAAGCAAAAGCCTGTGTTGTACCGTCATCGCTGACGCTCAGCTGTCATTAATTGCTGCTTTGGGTGTAGGAGAGGTTTTTTACGAGAACTCAAAATTTCTTATGCTCTGTGATTTTTGGCTGGGCAGGACTAGAGAGGAGCAAGGAGAGGCCAGGAGGTTTGGAGTAGGGAGAAGAGAAGGGTGACCAGCAAAACAGGATGCTGGGGTGGACCTGAGCACCTCAAATGTTGTCAGAATTTTTAGGTAGGGAGGTGTGTTTCCCACTCTTTCATAGAAAGGCCAGCTAACACAATTCAGCTATTTTTCACCATAGGTCTCCTTAGGTATGTCTAGTGTTTGGAGAAAAAGTGATGAAGGCATTAGGAATTCATATTGAAACACGTTTGGTGGAGATCTCCTTCTGGTTGAATGTTCTGAAACTTCATTAATAGGTGACCAACTTCAAATAATTTCCTATTGGAGCTTATTCTGACCGAAAAGATCAACTACCAAACTGAAAAGCAGCTGGTGGTTGCCAGCATTCAACAGCCTAATTTCATTTTTCTTATGCAAACAGAGTATATCATGCCTTATATGGGATCTTACAGAAACTTGAGATTTAAGGGGGGGGAAAGAAACAAGCCTGCAGCCATCTGGGCCCCTTGAGATTTAAGGGGGGGGGGGGAAACAAGCCTGCAGCCATCTGGGCCCTGGAGCAGCTCCCACAGCCGGTTATCCCTCTGTCGGAGCCCCCGGAGTGACAAAGGCCGGCGTGTTCAGTAGCTGAAATCTGCAGGCTGTGCCATAGCTTGGTTTAGCTCGGTGACCTCATCTCTGTTCAGCGGCCTCTGGTAGCTGTTCTGTGTGCTTGCCTTGGTGGTTTGAGCGGAGCCCTGGTATCTGCAGCTCCGTCAACCGACTCCGTGTGCTAATTAGTCACAAAGGAGCCGTGTTTCCCTCGGCGGGAGCAGCTCCTCAATGCCTGCGCTTGTTTGTGTGCCTCTCTGTGAAGCCTTCAGACCTCACCAGTGACGTATGGCACGGGTAAAAGGTCATTTTAGAAGTGCTGAAAATAGTCATGAAAAGTACCGTTGGGAAGAAAAATGTCATCAGTAAGTACACGAGTGATGGGAAGCTTGTGGGAGCGGTCAGCGGTTTTCTCCCAAAGATCACTTCTTGAGTTCTGGATGTTTCTTCTGTGTTTACAAAATGGAAAAAAAACACCAAACAAATCCACCAAACCAAAGAAAAACACCTCCCTAAAGACTAAACCAAAGCAAAAAAAGCAACACCCCACACCAACAAAACAACAAAAATCCCCACCCAAACCAAAAATCCCCAAAGCCTTGCTCTTCAAATGGTAAAATGAAAGTAGCTGTAATGATTTATTCAGAAGAGAAAGGGAAGAGGAGATAGATCAAAAATGCAAAAACTCGGTAGCTAAGGATGTCGGTGGAAGATCCAGAGGCGTTAGCATTAAATATTCAGATTAGGACAATTAGAAAGTGTTCAGGTAGGGCAGGAGGGGAAATTCAAACCTCAGTGTGTTTGTCCGGTAAGAGTCGTGGTACAGCGATGGCTGCTGCTTGTGAGGTAGGGGCAGGGGACTGAGGAGACCTCCCCAGTTACCGATCCTGTTCCCTTTCTTTTGCTGGCAACTCTGTTGTTTAGGTATTACTATAAAATCACTGAGTACTGTTACAGTTCTTTCAGATCTCCCTTTCAAAAAAACAGGGCGATACAGTTATTTCTTCTGTGAGTAGAACAGGAAAATTAATTTTATAGCAGTCAACAGCTGAGAGGGCTGAGGCAGCAACTGTAAAATACTCTCAGGTATTCAGAGAAGTAACACCAAGTGCAGGAAAAGGTGATTTTTAGATGTTACTGTGTCTCTCTTTTTTTTTTTTTTTTTGTTGGAATCTCACAAAGAAGCTCCCAAAGCGTGTGTGTAGGCCCCAGATGGAGGACTGGGAACCAGTATAGCAGGATGTCTTGCACAATGCTGATCTAAGCATTTATTCAGATAAACAAATTAATGTTACACTATTTAGGAAAGTTATTAGAAGTAATTATAAACTTCTCTCTGGATAAGCAAACAACAAGAATTGGCTAGTTCTTTCATTTTGAATGAATTCTGGTTTTTAGGATGTGAAATTATCAGCTGTCATGCAATTTTAGTTAAATATTATTTGAGGATGCTTGTTTTAAAATAGCAACTTTTACTGAAGTAGGGCCGAGTTTCCGGAAGACACACTGTGTGTGAATAGGAGGATTTACAACTCTTAAAATTTTTGTGATTGAACAGCAAAATCCCACTGATTTTAAAATAGTCCTTTTTTCCTATAGCAATTCTTTCCTGCGCACCAGGCCTAGCATTGTTTTTCAGAAAAGCCAGACATTCAGAAGCTACTGGCGTACTTTTTGAAGATAAAAGTGAAGTCATTTGTACGGTTTTTAATATGGGAAGCTTGCTTTCTTTTTAGCCTGTTGGAAGACACTATTTTGTTCAATTTCAGTCCAATGCATTTGTTGTTAGTCTTGTAACATACTTAGAAATACATTTGAGACTTTAAAATATTTTGACCAACTTTAAAATCGACTCTTATTTTTGAATGAGATGTATCTTAAATCTGTTTCAGGGAATACTCGTAAGGATTAGAAAATCTTCATTGAGTGTTTAATCTTTTTTCTTTTTTTTTTCTCCCCCCCCTTCCCTCTCTTGTAGTTCTCCTGCCTTTGATAGATCGTATGGGAGATGCCAAAGACCAAGTTCGAGAGCAAGCACAGAGTCTTATATTGAAATTGATGGACGAAGCAGCACCGCCCATGGTATGATTACTTAATGTAGACTCAGATGTAGGCCTCCAGTGAGCTTATGACTTATGCATGAGCTTGACTTTGAAGATGTCACAATGTTATGGCGACTGTTAATGGTGGAAATGTTAAAGGTACTCTTAATGGATTGACACTGATGCATTGTTCAGCTAAAGATAAAAATCTGGCACAGTGCAATTCTGCAGTTTTTGCATAACGTAGCTAAATTCTGAGTAGATGTCTTCATGTCATGTGGCTGGACTTTGTTAATTAAAGCATATTTGAAGCATCCTCCTGGGTTTGAGTTTGCATAATGGGAATAAATAAGTTTATTTAGCTCCGAATTTATTTTAAAATTAGCTTTGTATTTGAACATGTAGGAGTAGTCGTGCAGTTGAGATGGTGCATTCTAATGTAGAAAATCTGGCTTTCTAGAAGTATGACAAACATGCTGTGTGAACCTTGGACAAACTGAGGTGGGGATAAGTTGCCCTCTGACTTGTCATCTTAGGTTGAAGCTTGGCTTAAGCAAACCTTTTTACAGTTTTTGACATTATGTGGCTTCCAAGTGCTAGATCTTGTATTTCTGCTCTGTGAGTCTGAAAAAAGTAGGATTGTTTAATAGGATTATATTGTTTGAGCAGTGATGTTACTTGGGACTCTGGCGACCTTGGTTGTCAGTAGGAACTTATTATTTGAGTTTTTCATTTCTGAAGAAAGTCTGTTTATGAGTGCAGAAGTTAATAGGGAACTTTTTGTTTTTTGTGAACGAAAATGAGGTTCTTTTGCATGCTAGTTCCTGGCTTTGTTTGTTCAGACAAACAGGTTTGAATGTTTGTGCACAGGGAATAATATTTTGCAGACTTCATCTGCAGTGAGAAGATTGTTCTCAGTTGCTTTGTTTGCCTGATAGGAAAAACAGGTAGCGTGTGAGGCACCTGTAGAAACACATTTGTCTCCCTTCCAACATGAGGCGTTTTCTCACATGATTTGGTCATGGATCTGACTGGGATTTAGGCATCAAACTTTACTAGTGTCATCCACAAAGACGTGCCTTTACCTTTTCACGAGATCTAGTTTTGATCATTCTTTGAGAAAGAGACATTGCAGCAATTTTTCATGCCTAAGTGCACGTAGTTTGTGAATGACATGTTCCTGTGCCCAGGATGCTCCCAAGTACCTGGCGTGCAGACCTGAAAGTACAGCTGCCTCCACGGTAATAGCACTTGGGTAAGCACACAGCAGAGCATCTCGGAGACACTTTCATTTGACGAATTGCTGCTAGTCAATGTTGTGATAGTTGCTTCGTGCTAGGCCCTTATCATGAAAGAGTTTTAGATTACTGGTCCATCTTTCAGTTTCTGAGGAGCTGTTAGGTTGTACGCTGAGGTGATGGAAGGAAGCTTCCATCCGCTTCGGAGCTTACTCACAGGGTCAGACACAACACAAGGTTGTGTGGGGCCCAAGGATCAGTGTGTGTAAATAAGAGAAGGTATGGTTCTTCTGGTAACTCCCCTCAGGCGGGAGAAACCTGGCTTCAGTTGTCTGCCCTCAGGACAGTTTATGCGTCATTAAAAAATTTGGATGAAAAGCATCATCCTCACAGCAGGGACCAAAACAGAGAAGTCTTTCCTGTGCCTCCAACACTGAAATACAGAGTTTTAGGCTACCTCTGCTGCACAGAAACATCCCTTTGGAAGAGCCAGGTGGAAGAATTTTTTGGGGCTAAGTCCTGTAAGTTTCTTTCCAATCAACTCAACTTGTCTGTTCTAGTGTGTTGCTGCATAATACTTAATTTATCTTGTTGTCAGTTCCCTTTTCTTGTTTTAGAAGTGTTTGGTTTTGTTGTTTATTTTTTATGAGTGAGAACTAGATGTAGCTGGTTATAGGCAGGAAAGCATAAAAATAAGAATATAGGTGGTATAAATGCATGAATGGGACAAAGGGAGATTGCCACCAACTGTTGCTAGCAAGTCGTGAGAGCTGAAATTTCTAAGCAACCATTTGAATTTCTATGTTTAAAATAATTCAGTTCTTAAAGTAGCGTTAATTAAGTGAAAGACAAAATTTCTCTTCAGTCTGCTTTGTTTGTTTCAGTAGTCTACAGTTCCCTCTCTACCTGTAGTTTTGTACACCTAGCAAGGAGATTTTCTTTTCCCCATGTTTGTCTGGGACAGCGCGTTAATTGGAAGGATGTTTTCTTCCATAAAATCCTGTTCTTTGTTGTTAAGCTGTGCAGTTTTGGCAAGCCATATCCTGCTTGTCTAAGGCTTGTTTTCTTGAAATGTAATGGAGTATAAAAGAAACAAACAAACAAGAAACCACAGATGGGACAAAATGGTCACACAAGGCTCTAACTGGAACATTTTACATCTGCTATGAAGTGTGCTACCTCATTAATAAAGAGGACGCAGTATTCCCTGCTCTTAAGCTTTGTTGCTCAGTAGCTGTTTGCAAGGGTTTGTTTTCGGAAAGCTGAATGCGATTGCAGTAAATGGCATGGAATACGTTTTAGCAGATTTGTACGGAATGATTGCACGTTGGGATTGCAGCACTTTGGGGGGTCGGGATGAGGGTGGTGCCTGGGCTGGGAGAGGTGGGATTGCCAGTGTGCAGCCATCGCTGGGTAACGCGGATGCTGAGGCTGTAATGGCAGCGCTGCAGCTGGGGGACTTGCAGTTTGAGACTCTGCAGCTGCTCCCGAACTCCACCGAGATTCCCCAGCCTCGTAAGCTTCACGTTTACCCTTTTTGTGCCCTAACGTACAGCTAGGAGAAGGACAAGGAAATGGAAAGGTAAAAAGATAAACCGAGGAGGGGAAGAGTAAAGGCAGGCAGTGAAAAACAAGTGCGCAAGGAGGTGAATGAGGGTTTAGGGAGCTGGAGAATCGTTACTACGGGAAGCAGCACCAGCACAAAAGGAGAAATGTAAGCAGAACAAAAATGGAAGCAAAGGAATTAGAATGAATGGGCAAGAAATAATTAAAAAAGAAGAAATAAATTTAAAGCAAAAGTAGGGGAGAAGTGGACAGCAGGAGTATGGATAAGGACGAGCTAAAATGGATGAGAGGAAATTTTGGCAGGGAAACAGAATATGAAGCAAAAAGAATATAGCAACTTCTGCTTGAGTCAGTAGTTTGTAATGTTAATGTTTGTCTTGTGTGTGTTAGCCATAACAATTCTGTATGCTTTTAAGAGCTGTTTGTCAAACAATAAAAATACTCAGCTAGATTTCTGAAGGATGTTTTGGCATAGGAATAATCTGTGTTGTGTTCCATACTGTGCATTTTATAACTTAATTATCTGAGAAGTGCCTTTACTTTTCCAGTGGACCCCTCTTCTGTTATTTTTTTGCAACTGTTATGAATGTAATTATAAAATATGGATAGAATTACATTGCATTGTGCTCCTGATAATCAATTATTTCTGTTTTTATAGTACATTTGGGAACGCCTCGCTGTTGGTTTTAAACACAAGAATTACCGCTCTCGAGAAGGAGTGTGTTTGTGTCTTATTGCTACCTTAAACATGTAAGCTTTTTATTTCTATGGAGACATAACGGTTTTATCCTTCTTGTGAATGTCCTTTTTCTCTGAAACTAATACTTTAGGAAGTCTGATTCAATTAAATTAATAAATGGGAAAAATCAAACAGCTTAACTTGTGAGCTTTCTGAAAGAAAGACTAAAGGTATAGTATTTTTGCCTTATTTAAAAGTAGACAAAGTACTAGTAAGAGAGATGGAGCTTGGTTGATCTAAGTTTGTATTTTAGCAATGCTTTTTTTTCTTTTTTGTTTGTAGTTATGGTGCACAACCATTAATCCTCAGCAAGTTGGTACCGCATCTGTGTACAGCATTTGGTGACTCAAATAGTCAGGTAAGGATTTCATTACTTACTGGTGCTTCAACAACTATACTTTGACAGTGGAATGAAAGCAAAATAAGTGAAGTCATTTAAATAAAGCCGATAGGCTTGCTTGTATACAAGAGATCATTATTTTCTACCATGAAAAACAATAAACCCTTTTTCTTCTGAATGAGTCCAGCCATTGGAAGATGAAAGTAGAGTTGCAAAGGCAGCAGTGTTGCGATACACTGGCCCCTTTAGTTCTGTCTTCAGAGGTTGAAACTAGTCATCACGGAAAATAGTTGTTTCTTGTGGACCATGTTGAAAGGAAAAAAAAAAAAAAATTGACAGGAAGAATTGTCTCCAGAAGGAGCCCCTACATGAGACCTGTAATAGTCTGCCAAATTTGCTATAATAAGATAACATTATCATGTGTAATAATTTTGAAAATGGAACCCAAATGGCATTTGAGCACATGCAAGAGCTGTAGGTAAAATTGGTTAATTAAGCAAAAACACCTGCAGTGAAAATCAAGATGTAGTTCATAATGGTGACATCTGAACTTCAGAAAACCTTCAAATGGAAATGGATAAGATCTCTCTTGAGATAAGATCGTGATAAGATCATCTGATGATGTGTCTGAGAGAAAAGACTTAAGAATACAGTAATGAAGAAGGTAGCATTGGTAGGAGAGATGGGTGAATGAACAGGACAGGTTTATATTCTGGATGCAGCGAAGTCCTTGACTCCTCTTAGAGCATAGCATTGTTCTATTCTAGAGAAAAATCTGTTAAGAATTTGTCCTGTTTCTTGATCATTAGTAAAGATGTAGTTCATATCTTGATAGAGCAATTGTGGGTTTAGTTCAAACTGTTTCAAAGAACAATACGAAAGTCATTCCAGTAATTCTTTATAGAGAATAATGGCATTTACTAACATGCATTTTTGGCAGTTTATTGTGATGACTATGGTTTAAAATTTTTAGAGGCACTTGCTCTCCTTGCTTGAACTGTTCTTTCTCTTTCCCCTGTCTTGTCTTACTCCCTCTCTAGTGCTTATGTGATGCCATGTAATTCCCGTTGAAGGAAGTAAAGAAAATGCTGATCACTGTGGCCCACTCCTGTGGGCTGTCAGGCCCTTCATTTTCCAGAAGGGCCTCGCTGCATGTAGAAACAGATGAAAGCAAGATGAAGTGTCAGCACTGAGTGCAGGGACTAACTTTTGGAAGAATTGCCCATTGCAATACAGTCCTAAATAAAACACTTTTTTTTTTTTTCCCCTGCAAATATTATTCTTATGTCAATCCCAGAAATTCCCTCCAGAGCTGTTGTTTCTAGGATTTTTCATTTACCATCTGGAGATACTCTAACTTGGAACAAATACCATCTTGCAATAACAGTTGTATTTCCTTTCCCTTCCATCCTCACTGTTTCAACTGTTTTGTGAAATGAGTTGGCATGCAGGTCGATAGAAACTGGAAGATTAGTGGGTTGTCAGCAAATGTTGTTTTGGTTTCTGTAACCCTGAAATTAACAATTTAAACTGTGTTCACAGGTGAGAGATGCTGCCATATTAGCCATTGTAGAGGTTTATAGACATGTGGGAGAGAAAGTACGAATAGATCTTACGAAGAGAGGAATTCCTCCCGCAAGGTGAGTTAGCTGTTTTGATTTTGTAATCCTGAGCTGTGTGTTTCTGTTCTTTATCAGAACTTTAAACTCACTAATAATTTTGTTTTAAAACTATTGCAATTTTTATTTTATCTTCTAATTAGTTTTGCTTTCATCGTGATGTTACTGGTGTTCCTGACTTTCTTTTGCTGTTGTCTTTTCTACTTGGAAGAGGCATACAGGTGTATGATGGAAAGCAGCCTTACATTCACCAGTTAAAACCCCCTGACTTTAAGAGATGCTGAGAGCTGGACGGGAGTAGAAAAATGTTTCAAAATTAAGCAAATGTATACTGAGTGCAGTGGGGAAATAATTAGAAAATACTTGAATACATACATCTTGTTCCTTATTCTAAAGTTGCTGTTTAGCGTTAGTGTAGAAGAGTCTCAACTGAAGTGCTTAAATGGATACTTTTCATGTATTGTGAATGTGTGAGAGAGAACAAGTGTGTGTGTACATGTGTGAGAGTGCAATGAAAGTATGGTCAATCAACAAGCTGTGACTTTCTTGAAGGTAGGTATAATGGAAAAATTGTCCTCCCTTGCTTCTTGCTGATTACACCAGACCAATCCTTTCCAACCTAGACATTTGCTTATGGGCTACAGTTAGATGAGAGGGAGGTGCTCTTCAAAATAACTCCTTCCCAATTCTGAAGTTGCAATTCTGGGGTTCAGTGAGAAAGGAGTATTCAGAAGAGGTGTTTGTTGGTCTGTTATGCATGCCATCACAGGACACTGGATGTTTCTCGCAAAAGGTGCAAGGAGGTTTTGAAAACGGGTACTTCATCAGTCCTTGCTCTTTCTGAAAAGCAATTCCAATCTTTAAAGGCAGGTCTGTGTTGTGTGTAGATTATAGTTTATATGAAATAAAAGTAGCCATTGTTTTGTTGCTACCTTAGCAAGGACTTGTTTAACTAAGACAGCTAGACAGAGCCTGAAATTGTACTTAGTAGGAAAGACTGTTTATATAATAAAATTTTTCAAATTCCTTATTAAAACAATTTACACTTTTAAAAATGTTTAACTCCTTATCAGTTAACACAGCACTTTAAGTCTTCATCTCACTTCTTGATTTTGATAAAGCTGAATATATCTACTACATGGTGTCATAGAGGATATCAGAATGGATACTGTGTCTCATCAGACCCTTCTAAAAGACTGTTAGCCCTAATTTTTAATGATGATTTGTAGGGTGTCAAAATATGATAGGAGAATGGTGTTCAATTTATTGTTTCACTTTCCAGGCAGAGTTCAGCCTGTTTGGACAAAAGTTTACCCTGCCTATGGGAATGGGAGGTTGTGCACATTCTCTTCTATTTAATGGCTGTCACAATTTTAGACTGTTAAGAGATTATACGTTACCACAGAAGCTTAAGCTGTATCATTACTACAATTGGAAAAATTGAGTTTCATAGCAGGTAATTGGAACACACCAGAGAAGATCGTTCTTGCATTAAGATAGGGTCTTAGACATCTTTTGGAACAGAGAATAAGAGTAAAAGAGTACAGATAACAATAGCCTTTGTTTGTACAGTGAATGTTGGGTCTGACCATAAGTTTAGGTTTACCAGTCATCCTGTTCACATTTCCATGTGTTACAAACTGAGTAAATCTTGGGATCCAAGTAAAATTAAACTCCATAGGAGCTTTGTATCCTCAGGGCAATCAACAGCTTCTAATTTAGTTGCAGTAGGTGCCAAATTGTTGTTTCTACTGTCTGAATCAGTTGAATACAAAATTCTCCCTGATCTGAAAGCGAGTATAGTTGTACAATTTGCATATACATAAAGAAGCAAGGCTCTACTTGGTGCATGTTAAACGGATTGTTGCCCCTGAATCTCAATAGTTTTGCACCTGACTGTCAAGGCTAGTGTAAAATAATACATGAGCTGCATCTCAGTGCTGTGTCCTCCGCAGTGGTTTTCAGGTTGAGATGAAGGGGGGAGTTATGATTTACTTGAGTTGTGCATGAGGCCACTAGTCTCTGTCCTACCCGTCACTGACAGAAAGCAGGGTTCCTGTAGTCTCTTCTTACTCCTTCGCACAAGTAACGAGGCGGTTGACAAAGCTCGGGAAAGACAGATTAGCTCTGTGGTAGCTCAGACTGTTGTTCCTTCAGAAGGAGACCTAATCTAAGAAGTTTCTTCCCTAGTGCTTGTCAAAAGTTTTCCCTTCACTTAGGTGCATTAAAATTTTCACATGGTTATGCAGGAGCTGTGACTTGTGGAAAAACCCCTTTGATGTAGTGTATCATCTTATTGTTTTGAGGGGAATCGGTGTTCGTATTTGTGTGTCTAGGTGGGTTTTAAGGGTTTTGAGTATTACAGATAATCTGTAGTTCAGACACGGCTGCTTTCAGTTGTTGAGTTCAGCCTTAAAGAACTGCAGTGCAGCTCCTTCGCTGTATGACAGTGCATTAAAAACTGTGTGTAAACATAAATATTAGCAGAAAACCCTATTACTTCAGTATTCGGTGCACATGTGACTTAATAGAATGTAGGCCTGTCTAGTTTACATAACAAATTACACATTAGATATTCGTGTGTTGCTGCTTGAATGCACTCAGCCCTAAAGGACTGAAAATCAGAGCTCATGTCTGCTGAAAGGCAGGAAGGTTAATCAAGCATTGTTTTGAGAAATTGTTCAACTTCCTTACATATGCAAATGGTATATCCATGTTGGGTCTATGTAAAGCCAAACGTAGTTAGCAATTTAATAATAGTAGGCTTAAAAGGTTTTGTAATCTGCACCTGGTAGGTTTGCCTTTGTGGAAAATACTGGATTTTCTAGAGAACGTTACTGGACCTGTTGGAGTCTAGGTAGTCAATAAAAGAAGATGGGATTTTACTTTTGTAGTTCAACTCTACTT
>NW_009612410.1:0-9345 GCF_000690535.1 Cariama cristata
GCCGTGCTAGGTTAACAGTTGGACTCGATCTGAAAGGTCCTTTCCAACCAAAACAATTCTATGATTCTATCTCACCAAAAGTGAAGGAATTGGCCATCTACAAGCCGGGCAAAGAAATAAAGAAGTGGAATATGTTTCACCACACTTTTTTTTAACATGTTCCAATTTCCACACCCCCCCAAGCTGTGCACATATGCAGACTTCTAAGTCAAGACTTGAAAGGGCAATCACTTTTATAGCAATGCCAATGAAAGATCTAACAGTAACTTACATTTCCGATGACTAAAGCAGAGCTATTTCAAGGGTAACAGAGGAACACAATCAGGAATGAATGAGTCCCAGGCTGTCTTAAGTAGAATGTATTTAGTAAAGAAAACAGCCCTAACTAGAGCTGCAATGAAATATGTTTTCCTTGATTTACATCCCAAGAGTGTCCCTTGCTCACCAGCGGACACACTCCACACGCAGCGCTACCCAGCTCAGAGCAGAATAGCTGCTGGAAGCACTAACAAACAGATGTCACTAACACAAACCTCTGGCTGGGAGAAGTGATGGCCACAAACCTGAGACCTCCCAGCTGCCACTATCTTGTGCTGTTAGAAAAGGGGAAGAATGACCTATCCAATTCCTGTTACATCAGTTTTGGGTAGGGAAAATTACATTGCTACACCTAAACCAAACGTGTTAACTACAGAAAAGAGTCTAATCCAAAATCCAGAGTCAGCTCAGAGTCCATGACCATAGATGAAATCTGAGATTAAAGAATGTTCACACAGGTTTTTTTCCCTGTCTGCGATCCAAACCTTTGTGTTTTGCCACAGAAGAGTTAGAAGCCACAGAGGTTTGTCTCATGCAGTTTCTCCTTCTGTCTGCCCTTTGAGAAGGGGACACCTTGTTCCCTCTTTCTTTCTGGGGACTTCAAGGAAAGTCAATTATTCATTTTGCAACGCTGCATCTCTGTAATAGTTTCAATAACAGCTTATGGCTACAACTCTCCCAAGTATTGCTGTATTTGTACAGAGAGGACACGGACTCCTTTAGAACTTGTACCTGCAGAAAATACTCTAGACAAGAGGAACCCACTCCTTTCCCCTCGCCAGCCATCCCACAGGACCGTGGGGCCACCTCAATCTCACCCGCAGCTCTAAGCAGAGTAAGGCATCAGTGACCTGCTTTGATCCACAGGATTATGTGCACCTTCTGCTCTTCCCAGTGTCCTGCTCCTTCTGTTATGCTGAGGGGCTGAAGGACGGACTTGGGGGGAGATGGATTGCCCGTATACCATTCCTCCCACAAGCATTACTCAAAAATATATCATAGTTATCATTGGGTAGATTTGCTTCTCCTGGAGTTACATTATGGCACACTGGACTCTTACATCTGGAGGTTACCATCTGAAATCTGAGACCTTTGAAATTTATGCGGTAATAATAATTAACATCTAGTCCATGTCTAGAACATCCAGAATTCCATGAGACACGAGTCTCCATCTTTCAACACCTCTTGCCATTCTGGTATATTCCAGATAAAATAAATCACAAAGTGCTCTAACATATTTCTCACATTCTGCCAATCCAACACTACACCCTCATTCCCACTTTTTGCAAAGAAAGGATCCTGATGTCATCTACCATAAGGGAAAATCAACATGAGGGCCCTGAGCAGAGCAAATTCACAACCAGGGCTCTTACAATCCATCAGCACAGCTCAGATATCAGCAAATAATCTTCAAACATCAACAAATATTCTCATAGTGTGAGTCTGCTGACTACTTGTCAGACTGAGAAAACATCAAAGCTTTATTGCAATTCATTTGCAACAGGACTTAGAGCACATCTTGAAAAAGTCTAGAAAGGGTGTGTACATATATATACGTGTGTGCGCGCGCACTCCTGTATATATATAAAAATAATATCTATATATAAAAAAGCATGCCTGCTGAAAACATGCCTGCAGCTGCATTTTACAGATAACAGAATCTGACTGAAATATGGAAGTCAAACTGCCAGTAAAATCAAGAGAAGTCAAGTAAAAAAAACACCCAGCAGATGTATAAGGAAATTACAACACGGAAACACATCCCTCGGAGGGTGAAGATGGGTGAAATTTTTGCAGGTAAAAATGCAGACACCCATTGTGTGCTTTTTTTAGCCCTATATATAATCCCCAAACACAAGAGAAGAAGAAAAAGCAATCCAAGGTGACAAAGAAAATATAACTGAGTAGCTCAGGGGAGAACTGCAGTTATGGGCTACTGGTATCTTTATGACTTTTTTTTTTTTTCTAATCAGCTACACAAACGGGACACATTATCACTGCAATTAAACCACTTTTCTATATTTCACTCAAACCATTTTTTCCACAAAGCATATGCTCTATGGGGATGTCTGAAGACACATTCAATTACAAAAAAAATAAAAATAACCACATACACACAATCACCATGAGTAATTATCAGAGTATCACCTTCTTCTGTTCCATTAACAATGTTCTAGCTGCTGCTTACACAACATATCCAGGCCTACAGTTTTGAAGTGGAGGGGTCCAAAACCTATCGATTTGATGAGTTTAGTGGGAGTTAGGTACTTACATACCCCGGTGGGCAACGCTCAAATGGTCTCAACTCCCAGGAACTGGTGGGGACATGAACAGTGTACAGGTTTCTAGAGGAGTTGCTCTCTTGCTTTCATCAAGAGTTTCTTGGAAAACCCTATTCATTTTTCTTGACCAATTGTGTCAGAAATAAAACCTTTTAACTAAAAATAGCTAGGCTGGACTACTTGCTAATTTTAGAGAGTGCATTTGCGGAGACATAATAAAAAGATCAGCAAGCAGCACAAATGTGCTTCACTCATGCTAATAAACGAGTAGAACATTACACAGAATGATAACCATAAAATCATCCTACTACCTTGCTGTGCCTAGCACACAACCTGCTCTCCAGATAACATATATATTCACTTACAGCTCAAAATATCCATTGTTATGCACGGCCTTTGCATAAAAGTGAAAGTCTTAACTAGTCAACATTGCAGAAATTTTTCTTGACTTGATCCAAACTATATTTCTAGCAAATGTTCCCCTTGCAGTACATCTAGGGCCAGCTGCAGAGGATGCTGTGTTATGATGCTACAGAAACCACCGACTGAAATGATGCCTGCCCCTTCCATTTTATGAGCAAAGGATGGTCCTCCCATCTTGCGCACCTACTCTCAGCCATCTCATATGCTGTGTTGACCAGAAGTCTGCAGCAAAAACCCAGCCCTGGTGAGTCTTTCCATTGGAAGGTTTTGTTGTTGGATTCAGCTGAGCTACGATTTCACCAGGGATGCTGCAAATCTGTCTTCAGGGACTGCACAGCCACTGGTCTATATTTTGTGATCTTCTCCAAGTGCCAAAGGTTTTATTTAAAACATCAGGAGAGAGGATTTCTAGTGGGATCTTGTGAAGCACTCCAGGAACATCTTCCAGACCCATGGTACACCAGGGCAAGCTGGCACCAACGGGGAGTCCCATATGCACAGCTGGCACCTCTTCAGCAAGGACCTACACTCACACCACCACTACCATCCCCAATAAATTGCTTCTAGGTCAGAGCTGGCTCCCACCTGGCCTGCTTGAACAGGAGAGTGCAGGGTCATCAGAAAAAAAGACAACAGACACAATCCCAGTGGCATTAGTTGGGAAGCACAGCTGAATGTCTTCCTTGTTTGTCAACTGAGGTCGCCTGTGCCCTTGAGGTTGCAATCCACACTGCAATTTGATAGAATAGCCTGTTCTACTTCCTTTTAATGAATTTTATTTAAGAAAAGATGAGTAAGCAAATACGCACCAAGTAAGTATGTTCAGAAGTCAACTCAAGACAGAACAGAATGATGATCAAATTGTGGTTGTAACTGAGACTGAAACTAGTAAGTTTAAATAACTCTAAATCAAACCACCAAATTAATACAACACATAATCAAACTGAGTTACGAGGTTGAAAGTGAAAAGAAATTATTCAGCATTGGCCTTGCTGTGGGAGTGTGTAAGAGAGGAAACAGATCTGTTAAATCCGAGACCTAGTCAAAAGACCCCTCAGATGCGGAGGCTCTGTCACGCTTTCAGCATACAATGCATTTGAGACCGCCAGCAAAAATTACTCTCTGTTGAAATGCCTTCAGACTTACCCAAACACTCTCTAAAAATGCATTTTTTCCAGGAGAATTATTCTAGCCACTTTAGTACTTCACTAAATATCCTTTTTAAAAAAATAAAACTAAAACTATTAAACTAAAACCCCCAAAACTAGTACACAACGATCCTTTGACCGCAAACTTCTAGGCGTTTGATGGGCCTTTGTCAGGATTAAGTCATTAAAGTTCTGCCAGGCACAAATGAAGTTTTCCATGTTTCATGTGCTGGAAAACATTTAATAAGTTCACTCAATCTGCCCCCTCGACTACAGAAAACTCCCAAAATGTAAAAAGATTTCTAGAAAAAAAAACTCAGTAAAAAGAAAAGCTATCTAAACAATAAATCAGCCTCTCAATGAGCTGTAGCTCCTAATGTGGTAAGATGCCTATGCCAGGCTGAGATCTAACCAATTTTTTATGTCCTTTAGAGGGACAGCCTTGGCTAGGAGCAAAGCAACCTCAGTACCGGCCTCAGCCTTCGCTCTGACCTGCTGTCGCAGCCCCAGACACATGCCTCCACCTCAACTTCTTCTGAGAAACAGAGGAAGTTACTCTGAATTTCTTCCATAAAACATTTTGACGTATGCAGACAAATCATGCTACAGCATCACAATACCACTGTACTCATCACTGCACTTGACAGATGCTACTCCTGAAATACTTCACCTTTTTTTTTAGCATAAGATGGTGTTTCACATGTTACATAGACCTGATCCTCAGTTCCCGGAGCCATAAATACGGACTGGTCTCTAAAAGAAGCACATTCAGCCTTGCTCACGTCAAACACCAAACTCTTCTGTAAAGAGGTAACCTCCACACTGCATCCTGCGATCGCTCCCTCCTTCTGCTGTCTCCAGCATTCCCAGCTCAAGGCTCAAACGCCCTGCAAGCACCAACCCAGGACGACTTGCAATGTCATTAACTTTACCAAAAAATACCTGCAGAAAGTTTCATTATTATGACACCAGGGAACAAAGGGCTAAAAAAAAAAAAAGAATCCCCCTTGATCTCTGGACCCAAAAGAGGCTATTACAAGTATACATAAAACCATGTGCTTTTAAACTGTATTTATATGGGTAATTAAAAGCAATAGCACACAAGCAGTGTAATGCTGGGACAGGTTTCCCTTCATTCTCCCCGGGCAGGCTACGGCTGAGCAGCCAGCCAGCGGCAGAGCAGAGAACAAGCGATAGTTGACATTTTATTAACAGCTCCATTAAAATAAGCGGGAATGCATCCAAGCAAACAATCCCCAATCAATAGCAGAGTTTAAATTAAGACCTCAGCTGAGTCGGAGAGGTGGGGCAGGACTGAAAGGCAGTCAAGGCAGCGTGGCACGCCGGCGACAGCCCTGCTCAGGGGGCAATGCCTGACTCGCATCTTCACTCCAAGCCAATGAAAACTTATTTAAATAAATATAAAAAGAGCCCAGAAATCCACCCCAACACGCTGTAGAGGAACGATCACCGTGGTGCAGCAGCACGGAGCAGGAGGATGGATGCAGAGCGTGTACTGTACAAGCCCTTGGGCACGGTCCTGGCTCCGCTGGAGGCGGTGGCAGCGTTCCCATCACCTCGCTGGGGTCAAAGCTTCACCTGCTGCACTTTAAAGGATGCAAACATCGCAGAGGGGTGGGCCAGCAACGCTTTGCCTGTTTGCTCTGCACACAACATGTCCAACCCCTTCGCATCACCTTCAGCCTTCCCCTCCATTCCCAAAGTATTTGCAGCAGCCAGAAAAGTGTCAGGAAAGTTTTTTTACGCAGCTCTAAAAGCCCCAAACTGCCATCCCCATGGCACAAGTTGCTCCTCCAGCCAACAACGCCACCTCCCCGTAGCACTTGCGGAGCCGTGTCCAGGAGGCACAGCACAGGAAAGGGCTGCGTCTGTCGTCCTCCCTCTCAGGAGCATTTACAAAATGCCTTCAGTCTGCAAGTTGCATGAACTATTTCAGTAGCAAAACGTTTGCTCTTCAGAGGTACGTTCATGATGCAAGAACAGGGTTCTTCTGAAGGTTCACCCTGCAAGAGGCGATTTGTACCCCACTACTTGCATGACTTGTTCCCTCCATGAACGGGGAAATCACACTGAACCCTTTTGTGGCTGAAACTGCCCCAAATCTCGCTCTCCTTCCCCTCCTGCTGTCCCATACCTCAAAGAAATGAATGAATTCAACCTCACAGCAGTATCCCAAGGATAAAAACCATACACAGCTGTACGAAGGTCAGGCTTTCTAGGGATGACAGACGCACTTGAGTGGCATGGTTTGGGATAGCTGGCTTTGCTCTTTATGTAATTACTCCCACCCTATCCCTCCATGTGTAGCTCCAAAAAAAAATAAAAGGCATCATCACATATTAAAAGTTAATTCCAGTCCTATGAACGAGCTCAGGCAGTGACTATCTAATAGGAACTGCATTTCCAAGCACTTTGTGTCCCTTGTCAGCTGCCAGGAGATGCAAAGGCGTTTGCTCCTGCCTCAGCAGAGCGTTACCCAGATTGAATCAAATGGACATTAAGCATCACCTAAAAGGGATGGCGGGGAGCTAATTAAAAATACTCTTTGTATTATGAAATTTACTATATTTTGCAATAATACCAAGGTGTTAGAGCACACTGCGTACCCACTCTGGGCCAAAGCTGACTTCATCAACGCACCCAGGATTATTTGCTAAAGTAGACCAGGACTAGGGCATTTGAAAGGGTACATGCCCTTGTGAATTACAATTGATTAGCACTACACCAAATTAAAAGCAAAACAAAATAAAGACCTGGATCATTAACTGATTTGCTGTTAGAGTAAATCAAGCTGTGCTATGTTATACTGCTGCTTTAGCAAAGAATGGGGATTTCTAAAGAAACAGCCATACACACACAGAGCATGCACGCTCACTCCACTAGCCCACTGGCATTTGTTTTTTCCTTTTGTTAAAAAGCAGCAAGTCCCAGTTTCCATCTCCAACGTTCATTAGTCATCTTCTACTGGCTTTGTTCAACAGAACATTAAACAATTAAAACTTCAGCATTGCTCTTTTAAATACCCGGGCATCCTTTTCATCTGCCAAGGATGAACAGTTTGGCTGCAACTAAAGTTAAACAAAGCAAAAGGAAGATTTCAGGTAGGCAGAATATAATGGTCCACACTGGATTTTGGCCAAGTTACCAGAAGTGACCCCACTGAATTTCTAAATTGCCATCTGGTCCCACAAGCGAAAACAGCACACTGATCTTCCAGGACACAGTAAAATGGATGGCATACAGCCCACACTTAACTTGCAATTAAATTTTCAGTGGCTAATGAAGCATTATTGCAAACATAAGCACCCACGTTCCTTGTCTTGGCAATGAAGAGCGTGAGAAGTGTCTCTTAAGAGGGTCTCCAGGGGAAAACCCCATTACAGTGGTGGCATTCAGAGGTATCCCTTCACTGACGTAGGTAGGGATGGTGACTTCACCAGCTGGAGGTGAAGAAGTTGGGTCGTCAGTTGGGGCTGGATCTCTTGTTTTCTCAGTTGGCCACGACAGAGGTTAGCTGTGGCAGGCAGTCAAAGCTGGCTGGCTCCATTAGAGACAACTCAAGTGAGATGGGACAGATTTAGCTTGAATACTCAAGCACACAGAAATCCTGGAGGATTACTGGAGTGAACTCTGGATGGACATCAATCTCATGCAAGTTCACCGCATAGAATACCTTCGTATTGATAATAAATATGCTCTAACACTCACAGTAAAGGTACACAGCCTACCCACAACAACATGTTTTCTCTTTCCTTCAACCTCTGCAGACCCTACCTGGCCTTGTGCAGAGCTTTCTGCCCTTCCTCCAGAGCCCAGCAGTCACCTCAGAGGTACCACAGCTCCAAAAGGGGCTTCTCAGATGGACCCGAAGCCACCAGAGAGGTCACTGCCACCTCTGGCTGGCAGCAGGGCAGTGCAGTGAAAACCTGTTTGTGTCAGCAACGCCAGCGGGTCTGAACCCAGCACAAAGGAGGTGCTGATCCAGACAAAGAAAACATTTTGACTTTTTCCAAGATCAGCAGGCTAGATATTCCTTTTTTTTTGTCAGCAACGTCAATGAAGTTACAGGCTAACTGAGGCAGAAGGTGAGAAAAGCCCTCAAGGTCGGTATGCCCCACTTTGGAGGTGCTGATGTGCAGGTTTGGGGCAATCACTTAATGAACCACAGAGCTTGCTTTTGCTTGTACTGACATCACAGACACACAGCCCATCGCATCAAGATTTTAGAACCTGATCAGAACAGAGAGACATCCCCAGCGTCGTTAACACCGCCTGTCACGTTAGAAAAAGGCTTTTGCTTTGCTTTGGAAATGAAACAAAAGTGTCTTCATTTCCTCCTTCAGCAGCTTACAAACTGAGAGGTGTTTCAAATGGGGACATACTGACACCACCGAAATGGTTACTGGCATGAAAACAACCTGATGGAACCGGTGGATGAAGTGGCTCAGCCACTGTCCAACACATTTGAGAAGTCATGGCACACCAGGGAAGCTCCCACTGACTGGAAAAGGTGGGATATAACCCTCATTTTTAAAAAGGGAAAAAATGAAGAGCCAGGGAACTACAGGCCAGTGAGTCTCACCTCTGTGCCTGGCAAGGTCATGGAGCAGATCCTCCTGGGAACTATGCATAGGCACATGGAAAATAAGGAGGTGATCGGTAACAGCCAACAGGGCTTCACTAAGGGCAAACAGTGCCTGACAGGTTTGGTGGCCTTCTACGATGGGGTTACAGCCTTGGTGGATAAGAGAAGAGCAACTGACGTCATCTGCCCGGACTGGTGCAAAGCGTTTGACACTGTCCCGCATGACACCCTTGTCTCTAAATTGGAGAGACATGGATTTGATGGATGGACCACTCAGTGGATAAGGAATTGGCTGGATGGTCACATTCAAAGAGTTGCGGTCAACGGTTCGATGTCCAAGTGGAGATGGGTGACGAGTGGTGTTCCTCAGGGGTTGGGATCGGGACCAGCGCTGTTTAACATCTCTGTGGGCAACATGAGCAGTGGGATGGAGTGCACCCTCAGCAAGTTTGCCACCAACACCAAGCTGTGTGGTGCTGTCGACACACTGGAGGGAAGGGATGGCATCCAGAGGGCCCTGGACAGGCTAGAGAGGGGTCAAGTTCAGCAAGGTCAAGTGCAAGGTCCT
>NW_009612411.1:0-15931 GCF_000690535.1 Cariama cristata
TTTCCAATTCTCCTCCCCATCCCACTGGGCAAGGAGGGAGGGAGGGAGGGAGCGGTTGCGTGGTACTGAGTTGCTGGCTGGGGTTCAGCCAGGACAAAAAGGTCTGGCATCATCTTCCTTGGGTTCCTTTGTAACATTGGGAAATCACAAAGTATTTGTGTGTTGCTGTTTCTTCCTCAACAAAGTAGGATTGATATCTATACTGTCTGAGGCTTAGTTCATAATTGCTTTTAACACTAGAGTCCTCAGAAGTGGAACGTTCCATTCCTCATCTCTACCACCAGGTTTTTAGATTAATGCTAGTCTGTTTTCAGAGAAATAATGAGTATCTGTCTTCCCTTCTGTTTATTGTTAAGAATGCTTTCTGAGACCTGAAAAAATGGATCCCATAACTTCTTTGCCCTTGTTATGGAGGTTTCACAATATTCTGAAAGGTGATTTACTTTTCAGAATAAAAGTAAGGTGGGGAGGTGGGGAAAAAAAACCACCTAGGTTTTTTTTGGTAAGAGAATAGAATAAAATGGGAGGAGCCTGGACACAAGAGGAAAGTGTTACGATGTTGATGCCGAAGGCATTTGTAAGGGGAATCGCATTTCTGGGCATGTTAAGATTTGTTTAAACTGCTCTCTGTGATTTTTCCACTTGCACAGAAATTAACATCTGAAAGCATATTCTCACTTTACCAACATTATCTCTGTTGAATCCTTACTTTTTAGCAAAATACTTAACACTTGATTTTGGTTTTCTACACGTAGAAAAACACAGTAAAACCTGTACTGTGATGAAGGTTTTTATGTTGATGCTAGTTTTCCACTATAGTAATAATACAAAAAACTTCTGTCTCCGGTTCCTGGAGCCATCTGTCCTAGGAAGGTTTGATTCTAAACACTTCAGAGTTAGAAACTGTCTGGGCTTGACGAAGTAGGGAGTAGCCCATGTTAACTCCTGTGGCGCGCTTCTCTGGAGCCAAGTGGAGTAAGGAGCAATTCTCTGGAGTTTGGGGAGGGGGGGGTGGGTTGGCTGGTTTGTTTTGGTTTTTTACCTAGGCCTCCCATCTGTACAATTAGAGATGGAAGAGCCATTTATTCCAGAACTGTGAATTTATGAGTCAGTCTTTTTTTTCTTTTTTCTTTTTTCTTTTTTTTTTTTCCCTTCTCAACAAAAAGTAACGAGCAAGTGTTGGAGTACTTATGTTGTCTCCAGGTAGCTTAAGATTCTCACTGATGCATTGAACATTGTCTGAAAGTTTTTTGGATTCTGACCTCCTGTTTCCAGTAACCTGGAACTGTTTGAAACTTAAACCTATTAGGCTTACACTTTTCAAAGGTTGCTTTCAAAGGAGGCTTTGTTAAAATGTTGAACGTTTGAACAAAAACCATTCACCTGTTTTCCAGAAAAGAGAAATGAAAAAGGTACTTTATGTTTTTTCATTAAAGACGGACATCCTTGTGACCTTCTTTTGATCAGCTCTACAGCTGAAAGGGCTAGAGGATGGAAGCTGAAATTGGGCAAGGAGCTAGCTATTTTTCAAAGAAATTATTCTGACTGTATCCATGGTTTTTGTTTGGATTCGATGGGTACATGCATCTGAAAACTCATACTTTCCCCAGTTATAGTTCATTTTACAGACTTGTCTTTCTGCACTTCTGAAGTGTGCAACTACAGAATGTCGTACTGGGGAAAGCGGCTGTTGGCAGCTATCAGGTAAAAGGTAACTCTCAGTCTAGTGAGTTAATTTACACTGATAAAACCCCATCCTGGTGAGGATCCATAAGATGGGGTAAAAAGTGAATCTATCTCTAAGGGAATGAGTGTAGAGCTGGAAATCGAGGATTAGGGCTGTTGTCCCACTTTTTCTTTTTGGCCATTAATTGACTTCATTTTTTGCATTTCAGTAAGTTTAGCATGAGGTAATCTTACTCGTATCGCTTTGCCAGAGGGAAAATGTAGTTGCTACAATGATTTAGCTGTATAGTAAACTCTAGATGTATGCTTGTGAAGAGTTTGTATCCTGAATGTGAGAGAGAGAGATTTCCTTCATTACACCAGCAGGTTTCAGAGAAAGTCATGGCATTTGTATGTCTATTTACATCAGCTATAAAATGAAGTTATGAGACACACACACTGTGGCATAGGTAAGCAGAAATGCAAAGGATTGTTACATCCATTTTGCGGAAAGAATATGCAGAAATACATTAAAATCAAAACGGATTGTTTAAGCGGGTGTTAATGATAGAGTGGGAGAAGACTTTGAACATGACACCTTTCGTTTAACTCCCAGTCAGTAAACCATTTAGCCTGTTTTACTTATTTGGTTTAAAAGGGATATCTTTCTGTAAGTTTCTATGCTTCTCTGAGTTTGTGGGGTTTTTGAAAAGAGTTTTACTTTCTCTGTGTGTGTGAAAATGAGCTTGTTCCTAACTGTAGTACAGGTTGAGCAATGCAAAAGAGAAAGAAAGTACTCATATGTGACAGGCTATACATTTTTTATTAGTGCAATAACTGCATGGTATCACCTAACTTTTATACGGTTCTTTTCATCTGTCAACAGCAAACCAAAAGCATAGTAAACGGACTAAAGAATACATTACTTAAAGCTATTTTAAATGCACTAAAAGCAACTATGTCACCAGTGAGACTCTAGGCCTTGTGACTGGCAAGAGGTGAGAATAATTAAAAAGTGAAGCAGCAGAGAAGTTAAATTAATGTTTATAGCAATTTTTACTTGGGGAAAGGAGTTTCAAATTCTTATTCCATGTTGCACCTTGCAGAAGATTAATGTGTGTCCTTAACAGAAATCAAGAGTCTCTAAGGAAGAATTTTGAAACAACTCAAGAAGCTCAGGTAAAATAAATCACAAGGGCCATATGGTAGTCATCTGAATGAAATAAAGTATGAAATGGACAATACTAGTGAGGATCTACGGTACATTCTTAAAGAGGAAATGTTTGTGGTGCTTATCTTTAACAGCCCAGTTTGCCATGGGAAAACAAACAAAACAACAACGTGGGGGGAGTTACACTTTGCATGAGTGGTCAAGAATCACTCACATTTGGTATGCTTTGTACTGTGTGGATTAACCACTTTCAGAGTTCTGTAGCAGATGCTGTGTAAAAAAATTTCTCTTTGTGTAAAATTCCTCTTTCTAAACAGCACAGAGAAGCAAATTCTTCAATGTCCTAAGGTAGTTAAGCAATGAAGTGAGAGCACAATCTTTTAAGAGGGTTAGTAGGGTGCTGCTTCACAGTTGGTTGAAGTACTTGCTATCATACATTTAGAATTTCAGTCAAGGTATCTGCATGCATTCAAAACATTATTTTTCTCTATTGAATTTATCCTAAAATACTTAAAAGTCAGTACTTTCCATCTTCATATAAAACAATTTTAAAAGGACATTCAAGGGAAGACCTAGAAGAGTAGACAGAAGGACAGTTGAATCTCCTGTGCGTGATGCATAGGGTGCGCTTTTTCTTCCTTAGCCTAAAGCTATCTGCCTGCCTGCCTTTAAATCTTTTCTCTTTCTCCTTTTGTGTTCCAGGATTAATCCCCACTCCAGTGCTCAAATCTCTTGCAACACATTGTGAATTTTTAGAGAGCAACTCTTGCATTCCGTATCCTGGCAGAAACTAAGATAAATTAATTTAAAACTGAAAAGAGTTAGGTGGAATTAACTGGGATATTGCAAATCATATAAGGCATGTTACAGATTGCCTTCCTTCTCCCTTCGCATATAATGAGAAGAAAGGATGTGTTGGTAAACTGAGGGAAAAAAGTTGTATCTCCCTATACAGCATATAGTCAAGTCACTGATTTGAATGATTTGGCTGCCATAGGAGATCAACATGGAAATATTACCACTGCATGTAAAAAAAAAAAAAGTCTGGATAGGTATCAAATCTAGTACTTTACTACAATCTGATCATTTTGCAGGAAACTTTTTTTTAAAACATATATTTAAACAGTGGGATATTTAAAATAAGAGTTTTCTTTTTCAGAAGCATTGTCTATTCAGCAGTGAGGTGACCCATTTGTTTGGTGGATATGCGGAATACAAGGAAGTTTTAATAACCTACATTTTAAATACAGATACTCATTCAGAAAGTATGTAGTGACCTTAAGAGTTGTAGGATGCTATAGTATTTCTCCAAAGTGGATGTGAGCAAATATCTAAGATTTTAAAATTCACCAAAGATGAGCCAACCCTGACTCAGTAGTATGTTTTTAATCCAGAGCTAATAAACCTGGATTTATTAGTTTGAGCACGGTTTGCTGTTAGTAGTTCGATCAGCACAGCATTGATGAATTACATGGCTTTTGAATCAGATAAACCTCATACACGGTAAGCTTGACGCACATGCAGAGATTCTCTCTGCAAATTCTGCTTGCTTTTCCTTTCACCCCTCCTTCCCCCCGCCCCGTTTTTCCTGTACCACATCATGTTATTTCTGAATCTATCAACCTCTCTGTTGAAGTCTTCTCACAATATATTACCTAATATTTTGTCTGAGGACACAGCAGATTTAAGGGTTACCATCCCAAATGTTTTTTCTTACCTCTGGGTGCAGTTCACAGCTCTCTGTTATGGTGACGCAGCTCTAAGGCCACACTAAAAAGGCGGAAATGTTCTTATCACTTCACTCTCTTTCGGTACACACGCAACCGAAGTAGTTGATAAACCAATCTATGAAGTGTGTAAAAAAGCAGACGTTCTCTACCTTTTAAGCTACAAATGAAAAAATAATTGTCCTTTTTGCTAATTAAGAAAAAGTCCATAGCAGCATACAAAGACAAATACCCAGATGCTCATTATGTTAACCAGATCCTTACATTGTATTTCAGAGGGGTTTAGTAAAGTACAAGTCTGAAAGAAACAGAAGTTCAGCCCTTAGCTTTTGCCGGTTTTGCAAATTTTTTCTGTAACTTACAACCGCTCGTTCGTTGTACTTCCGGTGATGTAGTTGCGCTGTTAGTCGCACACGACACGCGGTAAGTCCGATGGCTGTGCGAGGCAACGCACGCCAGTGATCGGCCTGGCGCGGCGATGGAGCTACCAGGTGAGCCATAGCAGTGGAACCCCTGCGCTATGCCAATTGCATGGGAAGTCTATTAGTTTAAATTCCAGCATTATAATTAGAATTTATGCTATAGGAGACGACATACTAATTTGAAAATGCTTTCTTCGCTATTTGACCCTAACAGATTTGGGAAGGACTGGGAGCACACACAGAGCCACACACGCCAGTGAAGCTGACAAGGGGCAGCTCGTTCAACTGTGGTAGCTCCGTTATGTGTGTTTCTTCTTATTCTTCTGAGGACACCATCAGGACTGCATGCCTAATCTTATGTACTGGGCGTAAATTGCAGGGTTCTGGTAACAGGGGCTGCAGGGGTACCCTGCATGGGAGGAGATCATGGACTGACTCGTCAGCTCTGAGATCCATTTAAACAACCCATTGCACCCCAAAAGTTCAACCAACCAGAGGAGCACATAATGCCTCAGCCTGAGACGTGTCTTGCTCGTTTACCTGGCTGCTACGTTTATCAAAGCTTGTAGGATCTTAAGTATGTTTGAGACATACATTTGTCAAATTTTGTTGAAATTGTCCAGTCATCCCCAAAATTACTTGAGGATGGATAGCTGGACAAGCAGACAGCTTGTGCTAACCTTATTTTCTTAGGAGAATTATCTTCCTTCTTCAGCTGGGAAAGCGGCACCTCAGGCAAGCAAAATAATTTGTGTTAAAATTTTACAAAAGTAGTACAGGATCAAAGGAGCTCTTCATATGACTGCAGAAGGAACTAGAAGAGGTAGTACTGTATATGAAAGGACAACAAATTTAGCTAAGTAGTTGTGAATAGAAATGAGTCTTACTTAAGGTTATGCATGTGTGAATATTTAAGCCTACATAATACTGAAACATGTTAATAAAATGTTGACACTCCTGTTGTCAAGAACAGAAAGATGTTCAGAGTAATGCTGACTGGGAAGAGAGAGGCAATACAAGGACAAGCTGTGAAGAGTAAACTGTTCACACGCTGTCTTGAGCAAAGGTGTTGCAACGTGCTTTCAGCTCCCGGGAACTAAAACTGGTTCCATGTTGGATCACAAGTTTTATAGGTACCAATCCTAGTCCTTGTGGCTAAGTTTCCTAACTGAAAGCAATGTATCTTTTTACTCTTCAGGTTATGACTGAAGATTGTACTCAAATGCTTTCCTCTCATATTGCTTTTTCACATTTAAACACTTTTATAGCTGAAGAAAATGACTACAGTTCTGTTAATGATCAAAACAGTTACTTTTAGCCACTTTCCAATTTTAAAATTAAATTTTTTCTAGAGGTGGATATGTTTGTTTATTTTTTTTAATGTAACAAAATTAATCCTCATGCCAGTAGCCTTGCTTTTCTCCATTTTTTCTTGCAGACCTCTTGGAGCTCCCCTGTGGAGCACAAGATGCTCAAGAGTACCAGTCAAAAATCTACTAATGATGTGAACTTTCATTGTTTTTCTAATCTCAGCCAGATTGAGATTATCTTCTGAGATTAACAAACAAACTTGCAAGCGTATTATTTCTTAATTATCTCATTGGCAAATGCTCTAATACTGGACTTCTCATAGGTCTTGTGTAAGTCAGACAGAAGCAGAATACTGTTAGCTTGTACCGTTGGCTGTTCTGTCATTCAAGACCCCGTGGAGTCTGGACGTGATCCTGGGTGCTGTTCAGAAGTTTTCAGGGTAGAAGAATCCCCATTCTAGAGAACAAGGAACACGTTTTCAGAGTTGAAAGTTATTGGAGACTTCAGACCGCCATCTGTTAATATCACAATAGTTTGTTGTCGACGTACCTGTTGATGTCATAAGTAACTTCATGTATTAACTGTGTGATCTCAGGAGGTGCTGCACTCTCTGTAGAAGTAATACAGAGTATTGGGGTTTTGTAGTTAGGATTAGGTGTTGGCATGGATTTTGAATGCTTAGTGTTTGTCGTGGAGCTAGGGACCAGCCGAATTTTAAGCACGGTATCCCAGAGCACAGTCAGCAGGGTGTCTGATCGGCACTGGTCCTTAACCTGCTGGCAGCAGGCAGTAAACCAGCGTTTGAACCAAAGCACGTAAACAGCAGTGATTCTTACTAAATATTTCTGCTTGATCGTGCTATTAAATATGGAGCCCCGCTTGTAAATCTGGACCTCCTTCCACAGTAAACTAGTAATTGACACATTTGCTATTTTAAACATTCATGTCAGTTCCTAAGGTTACTGACACACAGGAAAAGGGAAACAATATGCATGATGCTTATAAAAGAGGACTTTCTAAGACATTCTGAATTTAAAAAATGATGGCTTTTTCACATTGTTTTGACAAACTCCCCATTGCCCTGTAGTATTTTAGACTCCAGGGAACTGTTCTTAATGTACATTTTAATTTTTGCCCTTTTATAAACTCTGGTATTCACACGCTGAGGCACCTGTTTTGTTATCTTTCAATTTAGGAATATAAGCATACAGTTTCTATTCTAATTTTATTTCCAAGAAGAAGGCTGTTAATATTTTATATTTCAATATGTGGTGGGGTTGATTAGTGCAAGGGTTTTTTTTTTTATTTTCAGTTGGTACAATTATACAGTAGTTGCAGGTCTACTACAGATCCCAGTTTCCTTGGAGATGTCAGCTTTGTTGGGGCAAAATTTGTCTGTGACTTCCAATGTCTTCACGAACAAGTCGTTAACTGGAAATCTAGAAATCCATGAGATGCCCACTGCTCAAGCGTAAATCTACTCTCCAGTACCTGTATTGTGAGTTCTGCACGTCTGAGAGCTGTTGAACTACTGCACACTGGCACACGTTACCAGTAGGTCCAGTGTTTCCTACACTTCATACTTTTCATGCATGCCCAAATCATCTGTAGAAAGTGTATCCAGCCATTGCTTCCTGTGGGTATCGAGGCTGCTGTGCAAATGCTGTGGAGGCTCACGTGTTTGTGTGGGAAAAGCTCTAGCATTTCTGTCCTGGAGATGCAAATGTTTTACAACATGCATTTATTTCCTTCTTGCTAGTCCCTAGCAGAAAGTCTTAAAAGTTTGAGTAGTCGAAGTAGGGTTTGTAATGAGAAGTTGTGGGTGAATGCAAGTAAGTTTGAAAACACTTTTTTTTTTTAATTAAATGCACTACTTCTTAGTAGTCATTGAACAGACATTTCTGTATAACTAGTGACTTAAAAAATTGTTTTAGTTTTGTAACACAGACTTCTATTGTCCTATTCCACTTACAAAATATGCAAGTCTAAGGGATTTATTATCCCATTAACCCAAGTGGAAATTATGTACTTAACTTCTATTAACCTTAATAGAAATTATCTGGGTGAATCCTTGTTCTTCCGTGGGAGACTAGGTCTCCAGTTTTTTATGTTCCTGTGCATTTCCTTTCCCCTTTTCTTAAAAGTCTTTCCTTTTTTTCCACCTTAGAATGGAAGGGAGTTGCTCAGGTGAGACACCTAGATCAGCATGCACTACTTTTGTCTGGAGTATTAATGAGTAAGTTATATTGCAAGCGAAGAGGCTACGCTGCTGGTAATGAAAGTCACCTTTTAATGAGTTTTCCATGTTAATCTTCTAATGATCTCAGTATGACTGTGCTCTTTGGCCAGTTCTATAGTAGATAAAAAGTAATAACCTTCTCTTGTGAGGCGAAATCAGAAGTTTGGCAAATTTATTATATCACCTTCATTGATTGGATGATGTGCCCATTAGGAACTGAACTGAGAAGAATATCCTTCTTACTGAAGACCTGATATTGCAATCCTGTAATTCCTTCAGCCCATAAATTTTCATCACTCAAACAGCTTTTACATCTGTTTTGCTTAATTCTGTTTTTCAGGACACAACAGAAATGCGTAGCTTTAAAAGAGCCTTTTCTCTGTAAATCGAATTCCTTAGGTCACCAACTGGTTCTGAGGCTGCAGTCCTTATCTTAAAATCATGAAGCAAAAATGTCATGGTTGACGTGGTTTGAATCCAAACTTGCAAATAAGAGGCACTTTTATCCCCTCTGTGCCTTGTGGCTTCCATCTGGAAAAATGAAGAGGTATCTTTGACTTACCATAAATGGGATAACTCTCAATTCTATATTCAGCGAGAAACAGGGCAGAAAAGCTGGGCAGAGAAGATGACGATGACACAATGAAGTTGGGAAGAAGGGTAAGAAAGGAGAGGAGCTAGTCCTGGCAATAGAAGTAGAACAGTCTGGTTACCTGAACTGTGGACATTTCTTGCTGTGCTTTTGGACTTTGTTGATTCCAAGCGTCCTCTTTCTTTTGAGCTTCATACGAGCACGGTGTAAGTAGCTGTAGGAAGGTCTTAGGTGACCTAGAGGACTGTAGCCTGAATAATCCTATGGAAAGGGAGTGGATGTGGGTTCCCATACAATTGGCGCTCATCCTTTCCAGAGCTTGTTTTGTGGTTCTGAGTGACTACTTGGGCTCTATAGGGACAAGCTGAAAAGCTGCTGAACTTTGTTTTCAAAGGTACCTTCAGTAGCCTAACATGGAGCTTTGTCACACAATAAGAATTTTATTGCTACTTATACCAATTTTTGGCACAGATGACATGCTCAATACAACACTAAGCACGGGTAGTCTGTGCTGTCCCAGCTGTGAAACATGAAATAACACTTCATGGCTATTACTTGTTGGGATTTCCTACCCACTTCGCAGAACAACCAGTGAGAACTGTGGGACAAATCTATATAGCTGCATTCTGTGGTTCCTTGTTTTATCCTGAGGATTTTTTTTAATGTTGAATTCCTTTAAATAGTATTTGAATCTCTAGTCATCGTAATAACATTTCTGACCAGCTGATTGCTGCAACTGCCATTGCGTTCAGTTGCATGGTGATGCCACCATGAAAATGCTGGCTCTTTTACCAGTGCTGGAATAGCACTCTGTTGCATACTTCCTCAACTTGGTCAAATTTTGTGCGACTTACTTTGCTACGTGGCATCTTCATTTGTGAAGGTATTTTTCTTGAAGAGATCCTCTGAATTTTTTTTCCCAGGCATTCTTAGAATCAGTTGTGAACAGTCTGAAAAAGAAAAAAAATCTGCAAACCATAATAAAAATAAGGAAAAGTGTGCAGAAATGTTTCAGAGGTTAATAAAGCTCCGGGAGATTCTGAAAGTGTATTGGGATTGGGTCATTTTATAAGGTTGAAAGAGTGAGCTACAGAGAATCAGAGTGGGGGTATCAGAGGATTTTCTTTTTGTGCCTTTCGTTATGACAAACAGTACTGACTTTATCAAACGATTATTGGGAATTCTTGCTTAAATTTGAATTCTGGCAGCTTCTTTTATCAGTGTAGCACAGTGTAGCCTGCGAGCATACTGATCTGGA
Source organism: Cariama cristata (assembly GCF_000690535.1). Lineage (NCBI taxonomy): Eukaryota > Metazoa > Chordata > Aves > Cariamiformes > Cariamidae > Cariama > Cariama cristata. The sequence goes on from NW_009612411.1 coordinate 10,386, forward strand.
GCTCTGTGTAGCCATTTGTGACACTGTTCCTCCCGGTCATTTTTTGTCCTTTTGGTTTGTAGTGTATCTTTGCCTCGGTTTTCCACGGCTAGTTTTACTCCTTGCGTGACCTTTACCGTGCAGACCCTCTACACCAGTCAGTTGCCCTGTGCTCCTGTTTACCTACCTATGCAGTTCAGCTGCTAGGAGGAGCTCAGTGCCATCTCCCTGGTGTCGCCCTGGGCAGCTTCAGGGTCTGTTTATAATGTCAGTCAGTGCTGCTTAACGGGAAAACCTTATGTGGTGCTGTGTTACCATGGGCGAACTTAGGGGGAATTCCCAAGGAAAGTCTCTCAAAAATTGTTTTGTCATTAAAAGGGATGTATCTGTAGCATTAAGTACACAGTAAATACATTATTACTATTCAGATGTTAGAATGAAAGAAATCATTTATTACTTTATCAGTTTGTAGTGTACTTTAGGTTATTGTAATATGCAATATTGAAATACTGAACTCAAAATAGGTATGCACACATTCTGTTCAGCACAGCAATTCAATAATTCACTTGGCAAAAGCTCCTCTAATAATACATGAACTGCAAAATGTACTTGAAATGCCAGTTGTAATTAAAAACTTTCAGTACTTAATGTTGGCAGTGCTTGTACTGCTAAAATGTAAGCTTCTTTGTGAAAGAGGCAATAGGGGAACCGATTTTCAGTGTATTTTCAATATTAGTTTAACTATTAGGATTTTTTAAAAATATTTAAACAGAACATTTACTGTTGACACGGTAAAGCCTACCCTTCTGATTTTGTACTCGTAGGAATGAAAGAATGCAATCAAGAACACATTAATTTTTTCTGTGCATTCTGTGGACCCAGATTACTCCCTTAGTGAATCAGAATTATTGTTCAGGTTTTGGTTTTTTTGTTCTTCAGATCTGCATGAGACTACCTCTGGAGGAAAAACCTGATGAATACAGTGGGTTTTCTTGAAAAACTTAAATTGTAGGAATGCTGGAAATTCAGCATCAGGTAGTCACTTTTAAACAGCAAAATATTAAAAGTATGGAAATGCACGCCAGAGAGATTTCTCCGCTGTTATGCTCCATTTCACTGCCTGCCCGTTGTTGTTGTTGTTGGTTTTGCAGCAGCGCCCAGAGGCTCTCAGATAGGAGGGGGTTCTCACAGTGCCGCGTGTTGTACAAACTCACAGTAAAGTGTAGTTTGCAAGGTAAATACAGATGCAGGCTGGGTTTCCGTGAGAGGCAGTCCACTAGATCCTTTCTTATCATGAGTTAAGAAAGTCCACAGCTCCTACTTTTTGAACCTGTGATGATATGGAGAGGGGACTGGTTTGGGACTCTTTTCCTTCCAGCCCCTGCCATCTTCTGTGGAGGGTACTCCCTTGAGACGTTCCCTCTGTAGGCGGGCTGGCCCACAGAGTAAGTTGAGGCTGTGGGACTAGAACTACTCTTAGCAGAGGGATGTTTTAGTGTTCAGATGTGGTTTAAAAACTGAAATATATTGACATATGAATCAGCTGTTTAATTCTTCAGTTTTGGTATTTCTAATATAATAAAACACTTTGGCTCAACTCTGTTAGGAAAATTTTATCCTATATGACTTTAACTTTTCATGTGCGGAAGACATGGCATAATGCTAACCTACTGAATCACATTTTATAAACATTTTGCAAACAGTGCTTTTCTGTTCCTTTTTTGCTGCAATCATCAGTCATTTTTTAAAGGAAGTGACTCCTCCTTTGCCTTACGGAAAAGACATGGATTAGATAAATGTGGGAGGGGCAGGTATAATGTAAAGTAACTTCATATGCTGCCTACAGAAAAGGATAAATGGCATTGTGGGAAAGTATAATACAATGAAACTTTCCTTCCTTCTCTTATTCTGATTACCCGTTTTCTTGATTGGCAATGGGCTCATGCGTTCCAAAAAGCTAACTAGATAAAAATGGAAAGCAGATTCTACCCCCTGAGTAAATAGGTGTGTTTAGTAGTGATTTAGGGCAGTGTAGATAGCATTGTAGAAGGCAGTGGAGATACGCACTGAATTATTGGCATATCAGTTTTGTCTGGGGAACCTCACTGCATGATTAATGTTTTGTCAGCTGAGTGAAGTTATACATTTGGTGCTTGGTTATGCTCACTTGTTTGTATGAAACCTGTTGAAAATCTAGATTGTGCCCCAATATTGATTTCTGACTTGAATCAAAAGGCTTCAACAGAAGAGCTATGCGAAAATAACTAGGGAAAGTGATTATGGCCTGTTGTGAGATCAGTGTGTAACGTATGCCGTGCAAACAACGGCTAATCAAAATGAATGAATAAGGAGGCTTGAGATTATTTTAGACTAGATTAGTATCTGTGTCTGCTTACTGCTTTATTGTTGTTTGCTTTCCTTTAATCAGTTGTCATCTTGACAGACTCTCTGCTGGGCCAGTTCTGTTCTCAACATCCATTTCCAGTCAGTAGTTCCCCTGAAGAATCAGTTAACCGCAACTTTTATTGAGACCAATTTAATGGACTCACCATGCTAACTAATGACTGCAATCAACCAACTAGAAAAGATCCCTGGTTAATAGGTAAATTAATATCTAGAGAAGACCAGTAAAGGATCAAGAGGGTTCTCAGACTTGGAGGAAACTGAAGCTGCATCATGTCCTGAGCCCACTTACATTGGCATATGTATCATGATTGAAGAGAGTCTGAAAGAGGATGTAGGCAAATACAAGCTTAAAAAAAAAAGCAATTTTTTTGTTATGTCATTTGACTGTTGCCTTATTTCAGTTCAGAAAATCTCAGTGGAGTTATTACAGAAGTTTAAAGTTCCTTTGAATGCTTCTGCAGTTTATTCTAGCTCCAATCTGAGTATACTTTTAGCAGATCTCATTCATTCTTTGTTGTTAGATTTTAAAGCTTCATATATCTGTTTTTGCTTCAGTCTGTTTCAAAAGTGAGGTAGAAATGATTGCATGTTCTTCCACATTCATTTTCAAAACATTCCTTTTCAAGTTTATTAGGGTAGCAAGTGAAGGGTAACCGAAACAATTCAGCATTTTATTTTAGATTCTTGAACTGGTGAGATGCATGAGCACACTGCTGTCAAAATTGCTAAATAAAAATTTGTATTTAGACAAAGACCTTGTGTTACGAGTTTCACAGTGTGGGGGAGGTTTCATTCAGGTATTACAGCTAAGCTCTAGAAAATAGGGTCTTAGCAAAATTGACACCTTTCCTCTAGAAGTCTCTTAGCTGCTAGTATGGTCATCTCATTCTATTTTTATTATTGCTCCATATTTCTGTTTAGATGGATGGTTTGAAATTGTAATTGGCTGTTGTCATTGAGTGACACACATTCTTCTGCTGATGCTTCCCTTGGAACTTGCTGGCTTTAGGATGTGGAGCTGCTATGGATTTCTTTGCCCACTTGATGGTATTCTTATTCTTGTATGTCTTAGAACCAATCCGTTTGTCATTCCCACTGCATGAGACAGGCCCAAACCCGCTGGCTTCCTCTGTAGCATCCAGCTAAGAAACTTCTGCTACATAGCCATTTTTTGCGTAAGTCCTCATTTATCCATTTTCATTCTTGCTAAGCTAAGCGAGCTCTTTAGACCCTGTCTAGTGCCGAATTTGTTATCAGTGTCACAGAAAACCTTAAAATAAAGGTCTGAATACATCTTGCTCCTTACACTTGGCTGTTCCTCACCTTCCATGGCACTCTTCAGAACTTGGGAGAGTTCAGACAACTCTCCCAAGTAAGCGTGTTAGGTCTTCTTACCTGCTTTTTTCCTGCCTTTTTAGTAGTGCCCCTACGCTGAACTGCATCACAAGAAGGCTTGCTTTGCGTATTCCTCAAGAAAATGCATTTCTGTTATGCCTGAAAACGTAATGCCTGATTCTTTTTCTTGGAACTTGCTTAAATCTTAGAGCATCTGCTTGTCAACTTGATGCTTTTAACTTACAAACAAACTTACGGAGGCAGAATCTCAGATGATAGGAGAGAAAGACTTGAGTCCCAGAACTGAGTATGGGAACTGGTATGGGAGAATGGTGTGAGGACTAGACTATAGAGAAAATGTGTTCTTATCTACACCGGAGTAATTCTTTGACATTAAAGAAAAGACAGTGGACAGCGGAGAAGACATTCCCAGGTGAATGTCTGGACACTGGAAGAGAGATGCTCTTCTGCTTCTTGGTGGTTTTCAAGTGGAACAGCTACAGTGTCAGGGAATGAGAAGACCCTGGTTCAAGCTAATCTAGAAATGAGGACGTTCTTTTTAATTTTGAAGACAGCTGGATAGAGGTCCCTGCCTCAAAAAGTGTTTCATTATTTCTTTCTTACTGGTGCGAGTCCAGTGAAGGACCATTAAGATGAAGGGACTGGAGCATCTCTCCTATGAGGAAGCGCTGAGAGCTGGGACTGTTCAGCCTAGAGAAGAGAAGGCTGAGGGGGATCTCACCAATGTAGATAAATACCTGAAGGGAGGGTGCGGAAAGGACAGAGCCAGGCTCTTCTCAGAGGTGCCGAGTAAGAGAACAAGGAGCAACAGGTACACACTGAAACACTGGAAATTCCATTTCATTCATCACTTTTCTACGGAGAGGGTGGATGAACACTAGAACATGTTGGCCAGAGAGGTTGTGGAGCCTCCACCCTTTGGAGATATTTAAACCTCGATTTGACATGGTCCTAGTTAACCAGCTGTAGCTGACCCTGCTTGAGCAGGGTGGGGTGGCCTAGACAGTCTTGAGAGGTCCCTGCCAACCTCAACTGCTCTGATTCTGTTTTCTGCCACCTGGAATAATTTTAACCGTAAACATGGCTTCATATTCCTTTTCACAGAATAAAGAATTGAACGTGGAACTCCCACAGCCTGGGTAAGAGGGCTCAAGGTGTTTATGCTGTGATATGACAGTCTTGATTAATTAATCAAGTCATTAAGTAAAAATTTGGAAACTGTTTGAAACATACTGCTTGAATTCATTAATGTATTTGGGATGACCAAATGCATGATATTACTGTGAGGAAATACTACTTAAAAATTTTTGCCCAGCACTTCTTTTAATAACATGTTTTGAGGAAATTAAAGTAAATGATTCATATGCAGTATATATTCAAGGGGACCAGTCGTATTTAATTCTCTTTTCTGAAAAAAATGAAATTATTTAATGCAAATGCTTAGAGCTATTTATATTACAGTACTTATGTCTAAGGGTTATTTATGTTAACATGTCACTTTAATTAACTGAAAACTGGGAGGTGGGGGAAAAACAGGTGTACTGTGTATCCCACAAATGCTCAGTGTGCTCCCCAGTTGTTATAGAAACCTAACATACCTATGTCTGGCAGGTTAAAAGATTTGGAGGTGGAGGGAGGGTGGTGCTTTTTTCTTGTTAGGAATGAAAGGATAGTTTTACCACTGCCAAAGAAGCTCTACCAAATAGAATCATAGAATCATTATGGTTGGAAGAGACCTCAAAGATCATCAAGTCCAACCATATAACTGATGCCAATATGCCCCCTAAACCGTGTCTCAAAATGCC
>NW_009612412.1:0-13965 GCF_000690535.1 Cariama cristata
CCGGGACAAAGGGGCTGCGCCCGCTCGTCTCCCCGGAGCAGGGAGCAGACGGCGTGGTGCCTGGCAGCAGAGTGCCCGCTCCTTGTCCTGGGCGCGTGTGCCTGCTCGTGGGGAGGTTTTAGGACGTAGTTTAGTGGCGTGCTGTGAAATACGTTCATTCTAACCCATCTCTTCTGTATGTTTTTTGTTTTTTTGCTGCCGCGTTGACTTCGATGTCAGCGGGTAGGGATACGAGAGGTGGCAGCAACAGTTATAATCGCTGAGAGTTTGCGGTTGAGGTTCGTAAGTAGCAAGTGCCGCAGACTGCAGGGGGCTGTGCCTTCACACACGTTAAACTGAAGGAACTGGCCATGTGCTTTGTGTTTTAAAGGTAATGGTAAAAGCAGAGGTAATGTCCGTGGACTTGTCTTCTTCCCTGTAATCCCGAAAGCCATCACGTTTGTTCCCTGTCCGATTGAATTCTAACTGTATCCTGAAAAAGCTCCTGAAGTCTTAAGTTCACAAGGAAAAGATTTGTGTACTCAAGGATTAGTAAGTTTCGTTAGCATTGATCTTCCGCTGTTTTTAATATACGCTGCTAGTGCATGAGAAGACGACTACAGAAGAACAAAATATGAAAGTTTCTATGAAGGGATTGCTGTTAGGTTTGTAAGCTGCAAATTCAGGTTTGGTGATTAGTTTTTTTTTTTAAAGGCAACTTGAACAAATGACGCTGCAAAGAAACAAAAAGCAGTTTTATGTAGCAAAGTGTAGGGTGACATTGGTGATTGCTTTTCATTGCATCTAAAAGGCTTTTCTGCAGTTTTTCCCTCTAATAATGTAGCTAGATGCTACAGTGTCTTTTCAGAAGTTTGTGCTTTCCACAGAATGCCTTTCCACAGTGCCTTGTTTTTGTTGTCCTCTCTACCTTCAAAGAAGTTCTTTTATGTTGTGAAAAGTAAGTAGTGTTGTAAAGCTTGGTCAAATTAACTTCCAATCTATTTTACTTTCGTCAGTGAAATACTTTTGGTAAGGGTAATATACTTTGAAGTTGAGTTTTAGATCCATCTGACACTGTTCTTGGACATATTTTTTCCTCCAGAGTAAGAAGACAATATGAAAATGCTACTTTTGAAATGCAAAACTCGGCTGCTTCTCTTATGGTGATAATCTCTTTGTGAGACAAGGTACTTTTAGCAGGCCTTTTATCAGAGGGGTGACAATTTTGAGGAAGTTCAGTACTGCTTGGGATGATTTATTAACTGTAGCAATTCACTTCCTTTCAGTGCTGAGCTGTTTTAAAGGTGCAAGTTAAATTTATTCAGAATGCTTCTTACAAGGAAAAAGGCTTTCATGGGCAGAATCGTATTGAACTTGTGCCGTAGTCTTCTGAATGGGAGGGTTTTTTTCACTTGAGAGAGTCCATGGTAGACATGTTCACAGGCATAGCTGAGTAGTTAAGTCACTTGGATTCTAATTTTGCAAGGACTTGTATCGCAAACAAGCATGTGCGTGAGATATTGTAAGGCTAGGCACTACAAATGGTATGTGTCATCTATATTTTACTTAGCACAATGGGGCTGGCTCTAAACTGGGAGAAGAGCCCGTTTACTGATGCATATGTTATGACTGTATCAAACCTAATAGTAAGTCACTGAGTTAAAGTCTAGTTCTTAGTACGTGTTAGTGTAAATCCCCAATATCTTGAACCTTCTCTGTATGTTCATGTCAGGAAATGCGTTTTCATTAAATCCTGCCTTAAGGTAGATATTGGGTTCTCTCTTAACCCACCACTGACTTTAACAGTTGCAACATGAAAATCACCTTGTTCATACTGGAGACTTCCATTATTAGTTATCAATGTTGGCTAATGTCTGGCTATTTTAAAAATGTATGTTTATTTTCTAATTATGGCCTGACATGACACTGTTTTGTTTCAGGTTGTGTGGAATAGTGTGCATAGTGTGCACAGTAGATGCGTAGTGTGAGAAATGTGTGATTTGTAAGAGAAAAGTCACAGTTCCCAGGCTTTCCTTTGGGACTAAGAGCCTGTGGAGTACTCTTTATATTTGAGACTTTCAAATGAAACATTTGTGAGGCTTAAATGTTTATGTTGATGAGAATATTAAAATGCAATAGCACTTGGACTCTTAAAGATCACCTGGGCACTCTGCAAACCTACAAAGCCTATACTGGGAACAGCTTAGACTTAAATCCGTTAGGTGAATCACCAGGTCAGGTTTCATTCCCAAGCCTTCACTCAGGCACGTACGCTCTTTGCGTAACCTGGCATGCTTCTCCTCTTGCAAATGCAAGATTGTGTACAAAGCTTATACTTGAGGCTTTCGTAGGATTTGTGTGGGTAGTTTTGTTAGCATAAATGGAGGTTACACATATGAATCACTGCACTTGTGTGTTACTTGGTGTTAGCAGTTACCAAGCAGTCAGTCTTTCAGGAGCAACATGTGTGAAGTTTAAGCAGAAGATCCTGTCATGCTGTATAGGAAATGAGAAGGAACTTCTCTGTGTGTGTGGTCCATCTTCTTTGAAGCTGGGAGAACTAGAGTCCAAATCTCTTACACTTTAGAAAAACTGAAAAGTGCAAATTTGTATTTATATTCTGAGGTGTAATAACTTGATGACTCCATGTAATCTCTGAGATTTCTTCCATGGTATTATGAAAATACAATGTGCTTGAAACCTGCATTTTATGTGCAGTGTTTTTCAGTGTGTTGGTTTGGACTTGGTAGGATGTACTTGAAAGTATTTGTTATTTTACTGGAATCTGATAGTTTTCCTACTCAACAAAATTATAGCTTTTGATTTGTTAATGCTGTTCTGTTTAATTATGCAAGTATTAACCCCCCACACACCTTAATTAGAATTGTAAGCATGATATCTTTGTGCAACTTGCTGTAGGTGAACGTGCTTTGGCAGGGGGGTTGGACTAGATGATCTCCAGAGGTCCCTTCTAACCCCGACCATTCTGTGATTCTGTGATTTTCCTTTTTTTCTAGAAAAAAATGGCCCTTATGGCAGTTCACTGTCCTCAGTTGCCAGAATTGAAATGATGGTGTATTAAATGCACATTTGGGAGTGGAGAATGTGTTGCAATTAAAGCATTTTTTTATTAGCATCAGTTAATTAGGAACTTAAATTGGATTAATTTATTTGAAATGTTTCCTGAGATAATCTTGGAAGTCAGTAACAAAGTGGTGTGAGGATAAGGACTGAAATCTGTGTCAGATTGGTGTTGTCGAAGACAAGGAATACTGAAGTATGACAATGTTTTGAATGTGTAGCAAGTGCATATTGCTGCAAGGCCATGTTTAAAATTTCTAGGCTGCTCAAGCTCTACATACCATTAAAATGTTTTATTAGTTCCTGCATTGACCACAATATTCTCTGTACTCTATAATGTATATTATAAGTGTACACAAACACTTTTAAGAGGAAGGACTTCTGCATGCTCTCAAGACTTTCTTTATAAATAACTGTCATTTTAAATATTTGAAGTTATTTGAAAACATTGGTGAAATTTGAAAAGTTTTCAATGAGACTGAGGGCTGAAATGCTTCTGCATTTCTGCTTACTGTAAATCTTCAGATTTCTGTCAGAATATGTGCTGAAACTTTGTTAGCACGAAAACTCAAATACTCCTGGATTAGATTTAAAAAAAAACCCCACAAGACCAACACCACCAACAAAAAAACCCCAAACAACAAACCAACATCTGAAAGATCCAACAACTGTAATAGTTTTACAATTACAACACATCTAAAACAATGCAGGATATGAAGTGTTTTCTTGTACTTCTGGTGAAACTGTTGGGAAGCCTTTGTCCTAATTAGGACCATGTTCAAGAGCAGCAGAATAAAAATAGAATGTCAGCTTAGTCTGGGAGGGTGACTGTTATTTACAACCATTTCTTTAGATGCATCCTCATGTGAACTTACATGCTTTGGTCATTGCTGGAAAGGTAGTGAATGAAAGCAGCATAACTTACCGCTCAAGTGAGTACTGAAATTGCCTGAATGTGACCCTTTTTTGTCATTGCAGTGCCAGATTGGGAGCATGTTGGTGTGTTTGTTTCAGTGTGATGAGTTAAGGGCTCTGTTTATAAAGCTTCAGTGTAACTTCTAAATGGTGTACAAATTTAATACAAGTAGGTTCAATAAACAGTTGTTACTAGGAGTATTATTTATTAGAACTGGAATCAATAAAGCATGTGGAATTTGGACAGATAGTTAATAACCATCACTCTTCTGTATGGAGAATGCCATGAAAAGCAAGGGTGTGCATGAAATAATTTCTTAGTTTATTTTAAATGACCAACATTGCTGAAGAATCGTCTGGTTGTTGAGAGGGAGACTGGAAATGGTTTATCTCTCTGAAACAGGTGTATGTTTGTGTTCTTGCATCTCTAACCTCTGATGATAGCTGTGTAGCAATCAAAGCATAACAAAGAAATTTAGGTAAAAGCAATACTAGCTGAGCAGTAAAACACGCCTATTGCTGATGCAAACGTCACAAAGTATTTGTATTCTGTCCTGACAGACAGAGCTCCCATTCTAAACTTAGTGACAGAAACTGTATCTTTTGGGCACTTTTGATAGCTATTAAAGAGCTTCCTCAGGTAAGAGTAAAATATCCTTTAAATTTTGTTACTTTTTTCTATTTGGAAGCTAACCTTTAATTAAAAATAGCATAGTATGCTCTGAAGCCACACTGGATACTAATTAACTCACTTCAGTGCTTAAAGCCATGCTGTCTCCTAAGGTTTCCTGCTGTTTGCACTAGATAATGCCTTGCTGAAGCATAAATATTTAACTTCAACCTGATGAACAGTGCATACAACTTTAATATTTTTGTTAATACTATGCACCATGATTCAGTACTACTACTATATTTTACTGCAATTCTCTTTTTAGAAAGGGGGGGAGAAGCCTGTTACGCTTTAAATATGTGATAGAGAATTAAATCTAATACTCAATAATTAAGGTGTCTAGCAGTCTGACTATTGTACAGATGCTAGTGCTGGATAATAGAAGGTCTTCATGAGTGACTGGTTAGTGGACAAGGCTATACTGTGTCACTGTGGTTTGCTTGGAAGTACTTGAATCCTGTTCTCATACATAAAGACAATTATTTTGTATTTTTAATTGCTTTTCATCCTACAGGATTCGCTATATTAAAGGAAATGACTGGAATATGTGTAAAAGCATTAAATTGACCTAATAAGTCTTAAAAAAAATGCATTTAACAGGTTTTTAATACTAGCCACCATGTCTGAAAATTAGGATACTGTGAATATTTTCAAACAGTCTATCATGTGAGACGTTGGGTATACTATAGTAACATCTCTATCTGAGGAAGCAGGCTATAGGATCTTCAGGTGCAAAAATGAACACTTTTTTCCCTAGTAACACTCCGCAGTGCTTGCTGGCTGAAGGAAATTGTGTTACTCTTCCAGAGTTGAAGTACCTTGCAAATTCAGATTGCAACATCATGTCTTGTGTTAGGCTGCTGAAAGGAAATTTCTTTGAAAGCGTGGGGAGGAGTGATATTAGGGAATTCCTTAGCTCTTAGTACTTAGCGCTAAAGCAAGAATTTTATGTTCCTTACAGTAACTTGACACTGGATTTTGCCAGTGAATTTCTGAATATTCTCCTACAGTTTGTGGTTAATAGCACATCTGGCTGTACCAATTACTGTCTACTCAGTTAAAATAATACCTTTCTTATTGACTTTCTTTAGATTGTGCCAAAATACCTACCTGCCTTGTGTCATGTGCTGTGGACACGCTACTGCTTTTACTCAGTTACAGCTTTTAGGCTCAATAAGCTTTAGTCTTTCCACTCACATCTCTCACGCTCGTAATTATATTGACTCCATATGTCAGGTCTAGAAAGACTAATAGGCTCCTGCATTATTTTTTTTTTCCTGCTTTGAACAAAATTCCCAGTGCAGCAGCCAGAGGAGCAGGTGAGAGGCTTTTGACAGTAATTCTGCACATCCACTTACACATGCATTCTGTAGCTTTGCCAGTGCTGGTATAGTATTTACCAATTCCTGCCTATCTTGGAAGAATGTGATTTACATTTACTTGTAAAGCTGAGGAAAAAAAATTCAAGTTTCTTTCCCCCCCTCCCTGTTTTCTCGGCAGCATTTTGTGTCAGTACTGTAAATGATGGGTATTTTCACCACAGTGGTGTTGTGATGAGACGCTGTACTTGAGACAATCAAATTTGTCATGTTACTTAGTGAAACATAACAAAGGGAACATCTGTTTTGCAGAGTACTTAATGATACTGCTTGAAGTATCAGGATTCTGTTGTTTCAGCTAGAATTGGTTGAAGTTTTGTTGAATTTTCAGTAACGTGTGCAAACGTAGCAGAACTACTCTTCCAACACTTTTGCATCATGTTAGAGACTGGTGGAATAGATTTGCACTCCCTGCTGCTTTTAATTTTTTTGCTGCCTTAGAAACTTGTTTGGCATACTTAATTTCAATATTATTCTTTTTGTCTTACGCTGAAATTTAAGCGTGTCTGAAGCATATACATTTGCACTGATTACTGAGTTCTTACTAGAATGTAATGGTTATTTGCACAGTGATATTTTATCGCAAACTGTTGTTATTTGCAAGCTATAGCTGTACGTGGAAAACTGATAATTTTCCACCTGGAATTTAACATAATCAGAGAAAATCTCTAAACTATGCAGTTCCTTTGCATACATAATGCGTTCATTCATTCCTTAAGGAGGTAATGAAAATTTTTGATTCATTCCCATTTTAGGGGTATTCAAAAGTGTCTTAGATGTTTTGTACTATTTTGTCAAATAAGTGGATGATACTTCACCTATGTTCACGAAGTTGCACCATTCCAGTGAAACAGTGACAAGGACTAACTTAACCATTTACAACTGCTTTTCGGTATGGTAAAATAAAAGTCCTGTATAAATTCAGTAGCAGCAGTAGGATGTGAGTATACTTGACATCAAGGGAAGAAGGAACACCTAAAAGAAGGTCCCTGCTTGTACAATAAACAGAGGAACTGACAAAAGTGTGAATAGGAAGTTAACTGAATGGTGAAACAGGAACCAAATGATGCCACATTTAACTTTCAAGAGGTTCCTTAAATGTGTCTCCTGATCTTAAATAAGTGTATGATCTTTTTGTGTTGTGCAATTAACCCCCATCCTCCAAACGTCATACTGTTTGAAAAGTGGCCATTCACTGAGATTATATTTGTTTTTTCCTGTCATGTGATATAGCTTGCTTTGCTCTTGGTTCATTGCAACTCCCCTTTTCTATGGATATGACAGTTTTTACAAACATAACATGTTGCTTCCTAGGGTTGTTAAGCTGTATTGGTATCGTTCAGCTCTCGTTCATTTGAGTCCACTGTGTCCCAAATACATGTGTCGTCAATGAGCAATTTCCGTGTATTGTAGTAATTCCATCTGCCATTCAAGTGACTTTTCAGTTGCTGCTTGTAAGCAGAATACACTAAATCAAGTACCAAGTTCATAGACTTCAGATTGTTACAGAAACAAATTTTGGCTACTTTGTTGTTAGCTACAGAAATATTTGTCAGACTCTAAATCATGAAGTCTGTGCTCTAAACCAGGGCTCTGAATCTGTATCTGAATATTGAAGTACTGCTCAGTTATTCTAGAAATACTAGATATATAGGTCTTAAAGAATGCACTTAGAAATCAAGCCTGTCTTGAGCAGAAGACATCTTGAGATTTGATGAGAATGCAAACAAAAGAAACAGGAAAATAAAATGAATGCATGCCCTGTTATTTTTAATCTTGAACTGTTTTCTGCTACCTAAGTGATATCAATATAAATTCATTAGAAGCTTTCTGTTGTTATGGCATTGGAACAGTGGCAGATTACTTGATGATAGCATTTACCCCGGAAATCTGTACATGAGTTGCTCAAATAAGAGTCCCTCCAGAACCTGTATAATTTGAGTTTCATTAGATTTATATTTCTTTCTTGAAATAATTAATATTATGAGCTTTAGATGCTTTCATGAAGTGGTAACTTTTTACTTAAAGAACTTTTTCATCTAATATGAGTTCAACCTAAATTAATATGCCCTACAATGTAAGACAATGAACACCTTTTTTTTCTGCTTTGCCACTATTATGCTTCTGAGATTTGCCTTTTTTTTTTTTTAAATTACAGTAGAGCAAGACATACAGGGTAGTAAATCGCCTGAGACTTCAAGTTGCACATACTTTGTCTGTACTATAGCATTGAAATTATATGTGGCAATAGAGCATTTCATGTGTTGGATGTATCTCTTCTGAATGAGACAGAAGTGTGTCCTGCTGTTACTTTTTAAAAATTTCAGTTAAAGTCATGTTTTTCTGTTGCTTATAAAGTATGTAAAAAACACCAAGTTGTTTTTAGGTGCTCTGAAATGTTTTTCAAATTAATGTTTCCAGTCTTGAGTATAACAAGCTTGTAGAGGAGGGCTATTGTGGGAACAAGGAAGAATGAGAAAACTGCCATGGGGAGATAAAGCGTATTTTTCCTGAAGCTGTTTAACACAGTATTATGTGCATGTATTGATAGATCATTTTAATTCTGTAACTTAACAGGGAGCAATCATCAACCACTCACAGCAAACTAAATCCTAAGATTATTTTCAATATTGATGTAACACTCCTCTGGAAAATGCACCTCTGTATAGTTTTTTTTCCGTCAAAATTTTTGCTATAAAATCTGTGGTGTATGCTTAATAGCAAGGTTCTTGGTTTCCCTCATGATCTTTAGGGGAATGGTAGAATAGTGTACTGGAGATAATATTTTGCAAATATTAAATTATCAAGAATGCTAATGTGGCTGCATTGGTAGAGTTAGGATGATGGAATGTATCACAGCACTCATTTAAAATAAATGCTCTGGAGTAAAGGTAAAATCAAAACCTTCCACTGCAGTCTCATTTGGTCATGTCTGGTGTTATTACACTGTATTGTAGATCTACCTTGGGTAAACACACCATAATGGTTATTCTTGCAGTGTACTGTGTTCTTTAAAGCCTGTTTCTGGGACATCCAAATCATTGACCTTTCCCAGGATTTGTGCCAAAAGCATAGTTTCATGCTTGTTTCAAATGCAACGCGTTGGACTTTCTCAACTACAAGTAGAAATCCTTTGATAGGATAGTTCATATTTGTGGGTACAATGAAAACTTATGAGTGTTTGCACAGTAGGAGTCTAGGTTGTAGAGAGAAGTTTTAACAGGATGTGTACAGCTGTCTTGTGAAGGAGGGTATGATTTCAAAGCAGACAGAATTCTCTTTAAATGGTTTCCATGCTAGTAATGCTATTTTAAAAAGTTTTTAGAACTTATAACAACTAATTTTTGGCAAATAAAAATAAGTCAATTCTGAAGCACCTATTACTTTTGCAACTTAATTCTGTAATTTGTTCCGGTTTGTGGAGCTCCTTGCGCTTTGTGGAGACAGAAGGAAGATTCAGTTGAAATGAAGGCCCAAGAGCTGCTACAAAATTTCTTCCTCGTGGGGCTTGTGTAATACCTTCTGAAGTCAGTCTCTGGCTTGCATATAGGCATCTTTGCCTTTCAAATTAAATGAGGTGCAAAGACCTAGAATGGAGTTGGAAATAGGCAGAATCTCCCGAAATCTCATTCTCAGCCAGTGGAGTTGGGAAGTTTTGGCCAAAAGTGCTGCATTCTTAATGTTGCTACTAAAAAGTAGAAGGTGAAGAGTATTGAAAATGGAAGGTGAAGAGCCTGCTCAGCTCCTGACCCTACTTTGTGAGCTGAGTCTTTTTTTTCCTTTCGATAAGTCACTGCTAAAGTACTTGTCAGATGAATGCTTCTCCACTTGCTGTAGCTGAAACTACATGCTTTAATGATAGAAGGTGTTGGAATTGTGCCTTTAACAGCTGATGCTCAGAGATGAAGTAAAGCCTCTGCTTGATTCTCTGCATGCTTTTTAGGTCATACTCAAACTATTGTGAAGCATCTGCTTATGCATGCTTCACACTGAGAGTCTTTCCAACAGCTGAATTACCTGAGAACTTTTTTTTATACGTGACTGAAAGTTCTGAACAAACTCTAAATTGACATGACTTGCAATTTCCACTTAGAAAGGAAAACTTGTTTTTAAAATTATCTTGCAGCAAACAGACTTCACAAATGGCTAGATTAAGTGAATAACTACTAGTAAAGGTATACTATAGTAGCAGTGAAGTTTGAGGAGGCAAGGAACTAGGTACCATGGCATTGCTACCAAAATAGTACTGTGTGCTCTTGAAAAGGCCGTTGGTTGGTTCAAGACTTGTATGCAACACTGAAATGAAAGCTGCAACATAATTACTCTCTCTGCATAGTTTATTCTATTTCAGTATTTTAAATTTGTCTTTGGGTTTCAGGGAAACTTCCTGACTTCACTGGGATGTAGTGTACTTTGGTCTTAAAGAAACTGAGGTGCATGAGAACAGGAAGTTTATTTTGCTTGGGGTTCTGTAGAGAATGTTTCTTGTGAGTGAGTAACTTGTGCAGCACTGCTTTTCTTTCTAGAGGTGGTAAAAGCACCGACTCATGTAGTGTGGTATTGCCTGCTCATAGACACTCTTGACACAAGTTGCGGGAGTGCTGATACATAAGAAACAGACAAAATTTGTAAAGCTTTCTAGTTTGTTCTTATCAGAGGATAAAGAGAATACCTTTATTTTAATAACATGGAATTTCGTGGCTAAAGCAAAAAATGGAAAACCTGTGTGGATTAGGTCATTTTTTTAGCATTAGCACACTGTTCCCTTTTACACATTTCTTTCTGTTTCAGTTATGTTTGGTTAAGCTTGTGGTTATACTTGCTTTAATGTTATTGGTTTATATTTATGGTTATTACCTTGATTTTTCTTTGTGTATGTTATTCTGGATTAATATAGTTACCAGTTTAAGTAAGAATGTACTTTAAGACAAGATTTTTCAACTACGTGTATTTTGTTTTGTCTAAGACTAGGCTGTTTATATCTGTTCTTTCTTAAAGATTTAATAAGATGTGAACAATAGTGTTTGCATGGAGTAAAATAAGAGGAAGCAAGTATATTTCAGCTGCTAAGAAAAACTGTTTTTGAAAGTAATAGCATTTATTTTATTTTCCAGTAATGAATGTAATTATTGATATATTACAGATGATAGAAAAGCTAACACTTGAGGATGTACTGCAAATGAAATAGCTTGAAAGAAAGTAGCACTTCTGCAAGCTGGGGAATGGGATGTAACTGGAGCAAGTTTGCTTACAGGTGGTCAGTTTTCACTGACTTTGCAGTTACCAGTATGGCAGTTGTACTTAGAGTGTGCCTTTGTGCAGAAGGCAACAAGGAAGAAATGGTAAAGTAGGATTTAAAAAAAACAAACAAACAAAACCAAAACAAAATTCAAGCTGTGGAAGTTACTTCATCTTACTTCAGTTTGGCACTGTACTGCTAGGGCTGCTTTTGTACTGCTTTAACAGTATAAATCTGACTTACTGTGGCTTGTGTAAATTCAAGTGAATATATTGATGTGTAAATCTCATATCTCTGTCTTAGTGAATTGTCTCGCTGGCATGAGTCATTTGATTGTCTTGAAAGAGTTATCTCCTTGCTGGTAAAGGGCAAGTACAAGGTTAGTTGTGTACAAAGGTGGTTTATAATTGTTGTTTGCTAATCTGAAGTTGAGCAAATATAATTACCAGGAGTCAAAGATCAGGATTAAAATCTTCAAAAGCCTGTGCTTATAGGGATCCTACCTTCTGCTGAAGACTTTTTAGAAAACTTTCTTCATGAACTATTTGAGTCATGTGTGCTCGTATGACTACTTGCTAGCATTCAAAATGGTGTCACGACCTCAACTGTAGGTATTTGTTTAGTTTTGTGGTGGGTTTTTTTTTTATTGACAGAATGGAAAGGTTGTAGAAGGCTAAGTTATAGTTTGATATGCCAAGGATTTGTGTGTAGGTTTCTGGGCTGCAAAGCATCGGTTTTCTATGGTGCTGCATCCTTTGCACAAGAAACAACTGCATTTAAGACAGTTATTTATAGTTTCTATACAATCTAGTCAATGTATGTTTTCTTTCTTTAGAGTAACTGATTTTTTTTTCCTTATTTGCTGTCATCAAAACTGAATTGAGGTCTGTCATCTGTGACTGAATATTATTAGGCCTATGATTTTAAAAATTTGTAATGGATATAATTCGGGAGGACTTTTGCATTTGATGGGCAAATATCTATCACTTTGTCATATCCCAAGTGTAAACAGTTCAAGAAGCATATGTGCAGAAGACCAGGAAATGTTATTTAAATACATGTCATGGAGAAGTCCATTGAGCCCTGACTGAAGGCTGACGTTTTACACTGGGATCTAAAGTATAAGCTGCAAATAAGGTGGTTGCTTCTAGCGCTGACGAGGGGGTAGGGGAGGGGAAAGCAGCAAAACTGAAAAACACCCTTGACAATATGAAATTCAAATTGACTGAAATTTCAGTTCCTAAGGTTCTGTAACCTTTACAAACCACTGGGAGCAAACATGTTCAAACTGGTTATCTTTGTGTAGGTTCACTACTGTATTGTGAAGAAGACTGCAGTAATGACTGTGCCGAATCAGACCAGAATTTCTGAAACCTCATGGTCTAACAGTGGCTGTTAATAGAGGCCTAGAAAGGAACTGATAGGGGAAGCTGGAAGAGTGTTCTAGGGGAGCAACTTCTGAATTCAACTTTATGAACTGGAATAAGTGCTTATATATTCAGTGGCTGTGAATGGATTCTTCCATGAATGTGTCCAGGCTTCTTTTTTCTGTGGGTTTATGTAAAGTTCATGGACTTGGACTTGGGACTCAACACATACTTCCTTTGCATTGTCTTTGGTAACTCCTTCTGTTTGTTTTGAGCCTGTCACCTATAGTTTCACCTGGTGCTTGTTAGTTCTTCTGTTAGAAGATGCTGAACACCCATCTCTTGTTGTTTTGGCAATTTGCGTGAGCCTCAGTCAGTGATGCTTGGTGCGCCGTAGCTATCTTGTTGACACTGCCTGCTTTACACTGAAGATAACAATTGTCAGAGAATATTTGATACTGAGTCTTTGAGCACAGCTTGCATTGTGTATTTGAATAGAGCATGTGACTGTTTCAGGCTTAGCACAATGGGGTTTTTGTTTCTTTGTGCAAGTTTGAAAAATGTCAAGAAGTCAGACCTGGGCTTTGTGGATTCTGAAACTTACCAGAGTGGTTTTTGGAGTCCGCAGTAGCATCGGCTTCTTTACTCATGAGACTTTGAATTATTTGCTACCCATTACTGCACCTACAATTGTATGAGGTTCAAGTGCCAGGTCCTGCACTTGGGTCACAACAACCCCATGCAATGCTGGGGACGAGTGGCTGGTGAGCTGCCCAACAGAGAAAGACCTGGGGGTGTTGGTCAACAGCTGGCTGAACATGAGCCAGCAGTGTGCCCAGGTGGCTAAGAAGGCCAGTGGCATCCTGGCTTGTATCAAGAATGGTGTGGCCAGCAGGTCCAGGGCATTCATCATCCCCCTGTACTCGGCACTGCTGAGGCCGCACCTCGAGTGCTGTGTTCAGTTCTGGGCCCCTCGCTACAAGAAAGACCTTGAGGTGCTGGAGCGTGTCCAGAGAAGGGCAACGAAGGTGGTGAAGGGTCTGGAGCAGAAGTCTGATGGGGAGCGGCTGAGGGAGCTGGGGTTGTTTAGCCTGGAGAAGAGGAGGCTGAGGGGAGACCTGATCGCTCTCTAAAACAACCTGAAAGGAGGTTGTAGCCAGGTGGGGGTCAGTTTCTTCTCCCCAGTAACAAGCGATAGTTCAAGAGGAAATGGCCTCAAGTTGTGCCAGGGGAGGTTTAGATTGGATATTAGGAAAACTTTCTTCTCCAAAAGGGTTGTCAAGCATTGGAACAGGCTGCCCGGGGGAGTGGTTGGGTTCCCATCCCTGGAGAAAT
>NW_009612412.1:13996-34680 GCF_000690535.1 Cariama cristata
AGATGTGGCACTTAGGGACATGGTTTAGTGGTGGACTTGGCAGTGCTGGGTTAATGGTTGAACTTGATGAACTTAAAGGTCTTTTCCAACCTAAACGATTCTATGATTCTGAGACACTATCTGTTTTAACAGGATAGCTTGATGATACTAAAAATTCTATAGTAAACGAATAGATGACTGTATCACTAGAATGAGTTATGCATTAACATCAGGAAAATACATTATCTTCTTTGGCAATTTATTCAAGAATACACTTGCCTGAGTGCTGTTTCCTGTACTGAGGTTTACCAAGGCTTGTGTCTTTGTTTCTGAAACAAGTTGGGAGAGAAAAGGATTCAGCAATGTGAATTTTAAGTATAGACTGTAGTCGTTTTGTGTAGTCATCAAAGTGAATTTGATGTATGATGTAGAACTGATTTAAAAGTTTTTAATACTACTTGTACCGCTTCAAAGGGTAAAAGTTTAGTCCTAATTGGCCCTTTCCTACTTTTGTATACAAACTACTATGGAATACGAGATCAACATATACCAGGGACTTGACCTCTTATGTGTCTGGTACATCCTAACAGGATGATCACAAGTTTACTTCATTCCTTTTCTGGGGTGAGTTGACAAATTTGGCTGATGGTTCATAAAAATCTTAACTTTCTGCTCCATGTTTCCCTTAGGCTAAAAATTTTTTTCTTAGCAAATAGTACAAATTTCCAAGCAGATACTTTTCAGATTATGTAATGATGCAGTATATGCTGTCCATCCTTGTCCAGCAATTCCCAGAGGATGGGACTTGAGCAGTTTTTGGCTCTTCGTTTTGTGTTTTTCAGTTCTGTGACTTCCGCTAGCAAATACCTAATACTGTGGTTCCAGAAGGTCAGTTCTGCAGAACTCAAGAGTTCATTCTTCATCCAAGTCAAGCCTCCTTGTACTTAATCCAGATTTTATTTACACTTATGCATACTGTGGATGAATTCTACAAAGGCTGGGTAGCTTTAAAGAATAGGAAAGCCATCTATTGTGAGAATTTATTTTTAAAGAAGAAGCTGTGCGTGTGTTGTCTGTGATTTCATTCAAGGCTATGATTTGATATTGTATTAAAAAAGTCTTGAGTGACAGGTATGAAAAACTGAAGCCATTTAAGTAGATGGATCTGTTAGTAAGTTTGCCAGAGAATACATCTTAATTCATCTTGGCTTGCTGTCCACCAGCTGAGTGCATAGCAACTTTTTCTCCTCCCTCTATTAAAAACAGTAAGTTCAGTAAGTTCCTGTTGTATTTGTGCTCTAATGGAAGAAGGAATAGCCTTTGTAGAGACTTTGTAAAGTCTCTTCTGAACAGACTTGCTTTTATCAGATAAACTTGCTTGGTATCTTATTCCAGTTGTGCTACTCATCTTGAAAGAAAGCAGAAATTGATATTACCTATGTAAGGAGAGTTTTATTATAGTATTAGAATAGAGAAAGATCAATTTACAGCGTTCAGAAGCTGCTTATTACCTGGGAACAGATCCAGAGAACAGTCTTACCTCAAGCTGTATGAAAATGGATTGCAGACTTTGAGTGGAATGTTAAGTTAGACTTCTTCTCCTCTTGTTGATATTAGAGCTCAAGTTGCATATGTCCTAGGATTCCAGTGTTAGAGATTAGTAAGGGCTCTATGACTTTATGTATGTTTACTTTAAATAGATGTTATAATAGGAAGGGTAGTTTGTTAATTATTGTTTAGTATAAATCCTATTTCTTGCTGCTAATCCAAGTTGAGAGTCTGGTGGAAAATATCCCAAAGTGCTTTTAACTCACAAGGCATAAACACACAGATAAATTTGCCATGTGTTAGCTGGGCTACTGAGGCTGTGCATGCTTTCATCATGTGGTAAATGTGAAGTAGTATGATAAGACCTGCAATAAAAAAAATAAAGTTGCTTTACTTTGCGTATGATATAAGCTAAGATCATGTATGTGTCATAATAAAAGATCAACAGAGATGGACAACCTGACTGTTACTGAGATCCATCACAAATAATTTTTTGGTATCATTTGAATCATTGAGACTACTTCTTCTTTCCTGCAACCATCTTCCACCATAACATCCAAATGACTCTGCCTCTTAAGCTCTTGGAATTGCTGTATTGTTTGAATTTTCATTACAGTTTTGGTATTTATAAAGTAAATTCTCAATATAATTTTGCAGCTTTTTTTTAAAGTAGCATGTATTTACTTTATCCACTTTATGTTGCCTTAATTCCATAGTGACTGGGGCATCTACTGCTTACAGTGGCCTATATCTTCATTTGAATCCACTGAAATGGAGCTGTAATTAAGGAACGTTTTTTAATCCTTTTGGGATTTTTTTTCCGTAAAAGGTTAACATGCTATAAATTAGACCTAAATCTAAATTAATTAGACAAATTAATTTGACCCACTTTGTGTTTAAAAATTCCCTTTTAGGGTTACTTTTTATAAACTTCCTATGGGCTTCAGAAAAAATTGTATTGTTAACTGAGATTTGTTAATCTTTCCTTTAGAACAGTCTTGGGTTTGCTGACTCTGTCCATACATTGTTGCAGTCTAACTTGATCTATTATTTAACTAGCACAAAATGTGGCAATCCACAGCAAAATGGTAGGTTGTCTGCCTGTTTTAATAAATCCCACATACCTGATGTGTGGAATTGAGGCTTTTTCCCTTCTAGGGAGAGATCAGTCTAACAGATAATCTTAATCTTTGTCTTCAAGGGAAATAATTATAAAATTAGATTACTTATTTGTAACACTCAAATGTGTGTTCCTGTGTATACATATATGCTTGAGGTTAAGCAGTGTATTCAGAAGGGTATATGCGTTTTCTTAACGCATGAAGGTAAAATAAGGACAGTCTATCTTCTGTGCATCTCAACTGCCTTAACTTTCAATGGAATGCCTCTGCTACTTTAAAAATGAAAGACTGGATCAGCAAAAACTTTGTCCTGTTTCTTTTATGTCAGCCTTTTATAGATTTCATTTCAAAAATTCATGCTTTTGCCAAAAAAATACTTCCCTTCAAATAGTCATAAAAGCTTCAAGTATTGTCCTTAGTCCAATGGATAATGCCAGCCAAGGATGCTCTTACTGTTTTTACTGGTCAAATGAATCCTGTGTTCTCTGGGAGCCTTTAATCTGAAAATAAGACTTGATGAATCAATAGAAATAGGTGAAAAAAAAAAAATGCATCCCTTGGATAAATGTGTCAACTATGGATTTGGAGTATCTAGGATTCCTCTGAACACTTAAAACATGGGTTTCTTGCTTTGAACAGTCAATATTAGCACAGGCATTTGTGCTATTAATGGGGCTCCGTAGGGAATGGTTACTATTGTCAGCCCCGCTGAAGTATGAGACATTGCAAAAGCCTTTGTCCGCCTTCACAGGAATGAAAGTAGGGCTAGTAGATTGTGTGATTCTGTAGGAACTGATGAAGTCGTTGCTTCAATAATTGTGGTAGGACTAGCCTTTGTGTTTGTTAGCACACAATATTGTCCTTAAAAGCCTCACTTCACAGCGGAGTTTGACACACAGCCTATACCATTCCGAGGCCACTAATCCGTATTGTCATCGTTATACCTTTAGAGACCATCAGTGCTGGTCGGAAAGAGTTGGTGTTTAGCTAAATGGACTTTCTTCATGACAGTTCTTCCTATTTCTTTGTTGATACAGGATAACAGAATGGATGAGGTTTCAGTGGACCTTTGGAGATCATCAAGTCCAACCTCCTTTGCTCAAAGTAGTGAAAACTGGAACAGGTTGCTCAGAATCTTGTCCAACTGGGTTTTGAGTACCTCCAGGGATGGAGACTCCTCAGCTGCTCTGGGCAACCTGTTGCAGTATTCAATCACCCTTTCACGAAATGACATTTAAACCCTTTTTTTAGTGTATTTCAATTTGTGCCCATTGCCTCTTACCCTGTCAGAGGACACCAATGAGAAGAGCCTGGCTCTGTCTTCTTTACTCCCTCCCCTCAGATGAGTATCTACATTCATAAAATCCCCGGGAGCCTTCTCTTTTCCAGGCTTAAGAGTCCCAGTTCTCTTGGGCTCTCCTCATGTGAGAGATGCTCTGGTTCGTCCATCAACTTTGTGGCCCTTTCCCAAACTCTCTCTAGTATGTCCATGTGTCTGTTGTGCTGGGGAGCCCTGTGCTCCAAATGTGTATCACCAGGGTCAAGCACAGGGGAAGATCACCTCCCTTGACCTGCTGGCGATCTGGGGGCTGTTGGCTAACTTTGCTGCAAGGGCACGTGTGGCTGGCTTACGTTCCCCCGGGTCACCAAGACACCCAGGGCTTTTTCTGCAAAGCTGCTTTCCAGCTGTCTGGCCCCTGTCCGTGCTGGTGCGGGGGTGGTTTGTCCCCAGGGGCCGGACTTGGCCTTGACCTTGCCCTTTAAACTTCCTGTGATTCCTGTGTTGTCCCACATCTCCTGCCTCTTGGTGTCCCTGTGAATGGCAGCGCAACCCTCTGGGGTATCGGCTGCTTCTCCTGGCTTTGTTATCTGCAGACGTGCTGAGGGTGAGCTCTGTCCCATCACCCACCTTCGTTAAGGAAGATTTTGAAGTGTCCTGGCCTGGGTGTTGACCCCTGGTGTACACCAGTAAGGCCAGGTCTCCAGCTGGGCTTTGTGCCACTGGTCGCAGCCCTTTGAGCCTGGCAATCGAGGCAATTTTCTGCTCCTGAGGGCTGCTCTTGCTGGTAACAACAGAAGCAAAGGCAGCAGCGAATACCTCGGCCTTTTCCTTACCTCCTGTCAGCAGGTCCTGTCAGCCATGACAGTAGTCTGGTCGTGTGAGCTATGCTGCTATGTCTCGGTGAGATCATAGCCCTGCAACTGCACCCAGACCACTAATTCCTCCTGCTTGGTTGCCATGCTGTGTGTGTGTTGGTGTATGGGCACTTCACAGAGGCACCCAGTCATGCTTATTTGCTAGAAGATGTATTAGAGCTTCCCCCATCATGCTGTCCTGCAGGCAGTGCTTTATATCTGTGCTTATCTTTGAGGTGAAGCCCTGGTTAGCTCTTTTTTTGTTTACAAGGTCTCTCTTGCCTACATCGCTCTGTACCCTTTACTTGCCAACCCGGTCTGCCACTTCCTCACTTGGCTGTGGGTTGTCATCTACCTCCCCTGATGTTGCTGGTGTCCTTCTCAGGGAGCTGCCCCAACTTTCTGCCTGCCAGGAGAAACCTTCTAGTGGAACTACTGCTGCATTGTACCTCCTAGGGGCTTACAGCTACTACTTCTGTTTTCTCCAGAAATTAAATCTACCCCTGTGTGGCTTGTAATTCCTTAGCCCTTCTTTATTCCCGTTTTATCCTCAGAAAGCATTGTTTTTGTATGCTTTGCACAAACTTGCGTATCTTTGTGGGGTTGTAAGACGAGATTGCCCTAACTGGTTCCCCATGGTTTCACCTGACCAGGTCATTTATTTAATGATGGTGCTAGTTGGGGGTGGGGGGTGGGTGGGTGGAAAATGTCTGGCTGCTTATGCTGTTATTGTGTATTTAAATGATTCCAGAAGTTGCTGGACAGCCTGTTCAGTTTTATTCCTTTTACTGCTCATGTCTGAATAGTCATTTCCTCAAAACCATGTCCTATGCACTGAAAGATTTTGATCATTCTTCAAGTAAAGCCTTGCTTTTCCCCCCTTCCCCTTGCTTTGGGGGCTTATAGTGAGCTTTCAATGTTATCATGGCTGGTTCTTTTCCCTTTAGGCTTCTTAAAATTCTCTGAATGTGTTCCACTACAGGCTGAATTTCAGAACAAAATATTTGTATTTGTGTTATACAAGGAAATTCTTCCCTTCCCCTCTTTTCCTTGGTTGTCATTCATCAACAAGCCAATACTTGAGTGTCAGTACTTCATAACTAATTTTAAACTGACAAAGCAAAACTTGATGGGATATCTCACATGACTGAACACTTCAATAAGTGAGTATTAGTTTTCCCCTCAGAGGAGTATTTAATTTTGCCGTTGTTTGAAATCCGTGGTCACATTTGGATAAGCTGATGTGTATTGTTGAAGAGTTTACCTATGCCTAGGTTATCCCCCACAGCATGCTCTTTTAACTTTTAATAGTTTTGCATCTTAATGATATGTTGCTCTTTTGTTTCAGAATAGCCCTTCCAAGTGACAGTTGTTCTTAAGTGTTTTCTCAAAAATTAAGAGAAATCAGAAATTAATTTCAAAAGCCACTCTGTATCTCTTGTGTTCAAGTCAGTGCTGATGATCTTGCTGTGTCTCAGATTGTCCAGGATGTTGGGCAGGGGAGTCCATCTTAGGCTACATGCTGAGGCAGCAGGCTCATTGTCTTGCAGTTGCCATGGTGGGGGAGGATTGAAAGGTTTTCCATCAGCCTTTATTTCAGTGACCTTTTCCAAGTTAGGTGTAGCAGTTGACTAGGAAAAACCTAAACAGTCATTTCTCTTGAGTGAGTCCATACAGTTTTCTCTCAAGTTCTGTAAGCTGAAAAATAAATTGAAATTGGGGAGATAATGTTTTCTGTTTTCAAAATGCCATTTCTGCAAATCTTTGACTTACTGAGCTTCCCACGCAATACATACTTGGAATTTATTAAAGTGCTGTGCATGAAGACTCCCATGCTTAATGCTTCCAGCAGCTTGCATAAGTGAGGTAGAATAAAAGTTCAAGGTAATGTCAACATGTAAAATGTTAAGGAGTAAAAGCATGATAAGATTCTTTAAATATTCACAGGGACTTAATTTTCATCATCTGCTTAATGCTGTGACTACATCGTTTTCACAAACTGTGTTTGCTTATTCTTTCAGGCTGCAGGTTTTGGAACGGATGTTGGAAGATGTTAGCTGTGGATACTGGGGTTGTGGAGGAGTGGTTATCAGAGTTCAAGGTAATATACTCTAAGATATTTAGCCAGTAGTGTTTGAATTGCTGCCGGAGCAGTATGAAGGAGTACTTGATTGCTGTAGAAAATGAAGGAAAAATAGTAAAATAGTAACCTTGGATTTTGCTGAGATAATGTGATATATACAATTGTCTGCTTGAAAGGATTTTTTTCCTTGCCTCTTTGGGATTACATACTTCCTGATACAGAGCAGTGAAAACGTGTGTCATAGATGAATGGTCTTGTTGGTTTGAGTACAGACTAGACTTGTTTATAGGTTTTGCTCCTGGTCTGCTTAGATACACTGGTAATGTGTTTTCCTATCTGTATAGTGGAGTATGATCTCCTTTGAAGAAGTGTGGATAAGAAATACTGTGAGAGCTATGAATAGTAAGTTTTAATGTAAGCTTCCACAGGGTTGTTAAAAAGATTACGTTTTTACCCTCTTCAGTACTGGCAGAAAATCTGTTTACTGTTAGAGAAGAGCTGTTCGTGTCAACTGGAATTTGTGTCCTTTCAGAGTAATACTATATCCTGTAATAACGTTCGCTACCTGTGTACACTTACTCTTGAGAACTCCTTAAAGTATGGATCTACAAAATGCCAAGTTTCACAGTACTGAAATTTCACAGTGAATTTTCAGTGGGGTTGCACCTGTGAAACTCTTGTTTTTTATTTGTATCCTATCCACTATGATTATCATTTTGCAGACAGTTTCATACAGAATGTAAAATGCAGTGTGTTTTCTGGCAATTTTGTTGTCCCGAAAACATGTTGATTTCTGTAGTAAGGATTTCTTTGTGAAACAAGTTTTAATTTATAGTAAATTCTGATAAATAATAACTTGTAATGGAAAATTGTTATTGAAATAGCTGTTTTATTTTAATGATAAAAATTGCTTTTTCTAGTAGTTATAATATTTTTATTTCAGACACTGCCAGAAGCATCCATATCCAGCTATGCTACAAACTTGAAAGACAAGAGTGCTTTGATTTCATCTCTTTACAAAGTAATTCAGGAGCCACAGAGTGAAGTGAGTATATCTGATCCCTCACAAAATGTCTGACCTAACACCAGCAGAATAAATAAGACCTTGTGTGGTAGTTAATTGTGTTCTAACTTAGTTAATTGTGTTCTAACTATGTGAACTACAGAACTACACAAAGAGTCTCCATCAGAATGTTTGTTCTTAGCAATGGCATACTATCACAGAAACAATCTGTAAGTTTTGTGACCTACTGATCATAGCTAAGCCTGTCATACTTGATCATACTCATGGGGTTCAGGACATGGTTATAGAATTGAGAAATAAGTTAAGGAATTGAAAAGATGTTTGAGACTGACAGAATTCTTCCTGTAATTCAGTATCACTTGAGTGTGAATCTATAGCTATCATAACATTGTTTATTACAACCCAAGAGAACAACGTTAGATAGGTTTGCAATCCTTTTAAGTTATTGCTTAGGTTTTAGTTTTTTTGTTGTTGTTTTAAATACATACAATATAAATATACGCATTTATACAGTGGATGTACCCTTGCTGAAGTGATGGCAAAAAAAAAAAAATAATTGTGGGGAAAGGGGCAGGTTTGCTCTGTACCTGCACCAGGAATGATTCCATACCCCACGACTGCACTAGTTTTAAAGTGTCCAGGTGAGTTCAGAACATACAGAGCTGGTTTTAGTTGTGTCTTGCTAACTGTATTGTCTCACTTTCTACCATCCAGCAAACCTTGTGTGTAATATTTAAATTGCACCAAGTCCTTAATTCCTCTTGTGAAAAGACCCAGCATAAGGAACCTTTCCAAAGTTTGAGATGATGTCAGTAGTGGTCAGAGGATAAAATGCTTTCAGTATACACCTTTTTTAGAGAGAGTGCTGAGAGAGAAACTCCCAGGTTATCCAGCAAAGAAGAAATGTAATTTTACTTTGCTGATCAGAAAGAAGTTCTGAGTCATTCCAACTACTGAGTCAATCCTGTCTGGTCTTCAGAATGCGCATCAACATGGAAATTAATCTGATGAGTCTCCCTGTTGATAGCCAAATTAACACATTCATATGTTCTTTGATTTCTTACTACTTCTGGCTATCACTAGGTTTCTTGGGGACCTTAGTAGCAGGGTGGTTAAGGCCCTGCAAATTCTGTTTGAAAAGGTTGTTGGTATAATTCTGGGGGCAAGGTATTGAAGATTTATTTCCCTGTTAGTGAGACTTTGAGTTGAAATGAAAAGCCAGTGCTGACACTGAGTGTTATGCTGTCCTGGGAAAACAGTCCTAAAATCTTTATTCGGACCATTCTCGGAGTACCTGTCACTTTGTAAGGGCTACTTGGAGCTTTCTGCATTGTGAAAATACTTATAAACTAGCAGTTAAAAAGACAAGTAATTTATTTCAACTGTTATTTGAGATCTGTTAGCTGCATTGTGTAATGACAACTTGCTTTACAGTGTAGGATATGTGCTGTCCTTTCTCATCTCGTGTGTATATAATGCAAAGGGGAAGGATTAATGCATGAACACTAGAAATACTGCTGAGATTAAAACCGAACCACCCCATCTGTATACCTTTGAATATATGTACTTCTAATATAATAATTATCTGTACCTTAAAATTGTGATTAATCTCATTTTGGGAGATGGATGTGTTCTTTTTTTAAGCATTTGAAAAGTCATTGTGTATTTGCATCTGTGACTGCGTTTTCCTGCTGGTTCATATTTGCTTTTCATACGGGGTTTTTTGTTTGCTTTTTCCAAAAAAATAATAGTCAATTTGTGAGGTAAATGAACTACTACTTTGCTATAGCAAGGAAATATGCAAATCATAGTAGCTTTGTTAGTAAAGACTTTGTTAGTTACTTTTGAGGTAGTTTTAAAGGACTTTTAATTGTCTCAAGAGTCTAACAGTAAAAAAAATAAAAAAAAAAAAAGCCAAACACACACAAAAAACCCAACACCAACAAAAAAATCCCTAAACAAACAAACAAAAACCCGAACCAAAACCTAAGGTTTGTTTCTTCATAAGTTCAACATTTTTTGCTTTCTACCTAAACCACTATTGCTATCCTTTTAGATAATAGCCATGCAGGCATTTGCATTGGGAAATAGAAAGTGTTTGGAGTGTCTAACACATTTGAGTGCAGTTTAAAAGGAAGAGGGATGAAATTACTTGGACATTCTTCTTTCCGGCATTAAAAATTGTCTTAGTCTAGATACGTTTTAGAACTGTTTTAGTGTAAAACAATATCTTGAAACAGCAACAATCATTAGTGCGTTTTGATACTAGGGTATAGCATGTGGTGGCATTTTGAGGAAGAAAATCTGGTTTTGTACTGATTATGCATTTAAATGTGCTGATAAAAAGCTGTCTTAACTGAGATAACGATGTGAACATGGATACCTGTCATAGCTATTTATGTGCCTTTTAAAGTTCAAGCACATCATTCTGAACTGATACTTCATTAAAGGAAGCATGCAAATTGTGTGAAATATGTTAACTGAAGATGGAAGGCACCGTAAAGTTTTCTAGAAGGATCTTTCATATTCTGCTCTTAAAACTCCTGACTAGTTTAGCTTGGCATGATCTTTTGCCTTTGCTGTAGATTTTTCATTGATGATTTTTCCAAAGACAAGCTCTAGCTGTCAGAAGCTAGAAGTTCCTCTTTTTTTGAATTGATCAGATTGTCCCAAATTACTTCTTAAAGAACCAAACCTGCTAAGATCCTTTGGGTTCAGAAGTAACTTTGGGAGGTAAGAAATATTCAATCAACTTTCTTTGTATTCAGGAGGAAAAACTTAGGAAAGCAAGCAGATTATTTTTTTTTAGCGAGCTCTTCTGGTGGTGTTGCCTCCTTTGCTGCAATAAAAAGAGGAAAATGTAGAAGAATGGATTTCGTATGTTTTTGAAAGCTTGCTTCATTGAAAAACTGAAAGTGTGACCTAGACAAATAGCAGAATAACTGAGTGTTGTAGTTAGAATAAAATGGAAAAATGATCTGTGTGTTACTAGCAATAAAGTACATATCTATATTCCAGTTTTTAAGGATTTTCAGAAAGATGTTGAGTAATACTAGCTTTCTGAAGTGGAGTAGCAATTCTAATGATTATGGTATCTTTTCTCAGTGCAATCTCTAAAATACTCTAAAATGCGTGTCTGGTTTTGATTCCATCATTTTCAGGCTGAAACTTTGGGGGATTTTGTGCAGGAATACATTTCATTACTAGCCTGGACATTCCTGGTTTTGAAATGAATTTAGAGTCTATTTCTGTGAATCCTGTAGAAGAACTTTTAAGATGAAGTAATGCTGCTTTTATATACTAGCTGGAACTGAAAATGAATTCTAAATAGC
Source organism: Cariama cristata (assembly GCF_000690535.1). Taxonomy (NCBI): domain Eukaryota; kingdom Metazoa; phylum Chordata; class Aves; order Cariamiformes; family Cariamidae; genus Cariama; species Cariama cristata. The sequence goes on from NW_009612412.1 coordinate 25,220, forward strand.
TGGAATCTCAGATTTCATTTTGTAAAATTTGCTAATATAAATGCATGGACTGTCTAGATTATTTTTCAGGGAGTAGTTTCTTAGATGATAGTATCCTCCTAATTGTTATTACTTGCAAAGAAATGATTTAGAAGATTTAATTAAAAATCTCCCTTTTTTCCTTCCCTACTCCACTTTTTGTTTTGGAAGAAATCCTTTTACAATTCCAAACTCTTATTGATGGTCTGCTGTGTTTGCTGTAAAGTATTTTTAAGTATGTGCTTTTGAGTTTTTTGCTTGAGAGTTCAGTGCCCAGTTCAGCTGGCTTTGAAAGTGCCTACTGGTTTTGACAGTATTTTCACTTGACTTAGGAAGTCTCCTACCTAGGTGACAAAATAAAAATATAACTTCCATACGTTGACACATGATGGTTAACACTATGTTTTGTCCCCTAGTGGAGGTAGGTGGTAGTACAAGAATGTGCATTAAATCTGGCAAGCCAGTGCAAACTGATGGCTTAATTGTTTCTAAATCTTTTTTAAACTTGTTCTAGCTCAATGTATTACTTCCAGTTTAATATATTACTTCCATTTATATCAGCTTAACAGATTTGATTGTAAAATTACTCTCAAGGCTTCCCATTTCCATCTCAAACCTATAAATACATTGAAGTTTCTAGAAGATTTTAATGACAGTGGAAAAGTGAACTAATTCTACTGTATACTAAGTTATTGTAATACTTTGAATTTGAGTGTTATGCAGCTCTTCTCACTTGATGGGTGAAAGCTGCTAGCGATTTGTGTGTACACTGTTGGAGATCTAGAATACCAAGATGTTTTGTTCAGGTGCTTTTCCTGTATGTTAGAGGTATTGAGGGCATGCTGTGAGGTGTGGTGATAACAAGTGTCCTTTAATTATGCCTTGGAGGCTGGAGGAAGTGAACCAAAAATGAGAGAAAGGAGCCACTGGAATTCTTTCTTCAAATGGGATGGAAGGCTCTACTTTTATCATCTGAAAGTATAAGGGATGAAAAGTGTGTAAGGTGACTTGGGTAGTTAATGCATCAGTCACTCCCTAATAGCTAAAATGTAACATGTATCATTTTACAGTTTTGTCCAAAGGATTTATCCACACTAAGTTGCAGTTTCTTGTAATGTTTTATTCATTCACAATTGTAATTTATATTTCAGCTTCTGGAGCCAGTTTGCCATCAGCTCTTTGAGTTCTATCGCAGTGGTGAGGAACAATTGCTACGATTTACGCTGCAGTTTCTACCAGAATTGATGTGGTGCTATCTTGCTGTCTCAGCCAGCAGAGATTTGCAGAGCAGTGGATGCATAGAGGCTCTTCTCCTAGGAGTTTATAACTTGGTTTGTATTCGCATGTAATTATTCAGGCCTAAAAATATTAGTGTGCTTTTGAGGGATACTATAGAGTGTTTTACTGGGGAATAATTAACAGTTTTGTTTCAGAATTGAAATGAAGTGATTGAGTATCTCAGTTTTGACTCTTCAAATTGGTGTCCATGTCAGAAATCTGCAACATGGACTCTTATTCTTTTATTTTGATGAAAGTTTTCTCTGCTCTTTTTGTGGTTCCTGGAAAGTGTTAATGCTGTAATGGCTGAAAGAGCCAAAGGAGCCCTCTTAATTTTTTTTTTTTTACTTAATTCTTGGTATGCTGATTAAACTTATATTCTGCTTGAGAGCTTTTAGAGGTGCTGCTTCTCAAGTGGTTGCCTATGTTTTGTGGGGTATTTTGACTATCTTGACTAGAAAACACATAAAAATCACTTTCAACAAATTCTTAGAATTCGACTGCTGAACAGATTGCTTAGTTTTGAGAAATTAAAGGTCTCTCTTCAATTTGTAATAACCTTGACATTTTTTCATATTTTGTGTGAAAAGATACTGTTTGTTACTAAATTACTGCTTTAAAGAACAGAATTATGAAGGAACCTTTAAGTGCACCATGTTTTAATTATACATTTAGTCTTTTTATGGCTGTTATAAAAAGCTTAGTGTTATTATGTCCACACTGGGGTTCTCTTCAGTGTAGTTTGTATGTTCTGGATGTTTTAGGAAGGCTTTTTGGGAAGTGAAACAGTGATGAACTTCAAGTCTTCTCTTCCCATTCTGAAAATCTGGAGAAGGCAGCTCCCATCCTTCTTCTAAAAATAATTGCAAGTGTCTTTACCGAGCGACTGAAAAGTGTTTTTGTTTTTTTTTTTTTCCACCCAAGAGTCTACTTAAAAAGACCTGAGCCCTTATGTTCAATTCTTCTTCAGGCAGAGTACAGGCTTCCTGTGTTTTCTCTGTGCTTAGCTGTATCTGAGAAGAAAAACATTCCTGGAAAGCGTTTGGTGTATCTTATGCCTTAAGTCAATTCAGTCCTTTTAGTTCTATGAAGAAGTCATCTAAAATGGTTGATGGATGTGGCTATAATCACTTGTCTTTCTCCTAGAGGAGATTACATTTCCAGTTAAGCTTGAAACCAGTCCAGTAATGTCGTCGTCTGTCTATGAACAGTTTCTTCCTCAATTAGTAACATAGCCAGCCATCTCCAGCTGCTTGGGGTCATAAGAATTTTACAGAAAGCTTCTATAGGAAGCTGTAGATCAACCTGATTTTTGGAAATGTTTTTTTTTTTCTCCCCCCTTCTGATTTAAGACATAATGAATGCTTATGCTAAAATAATGCCATGTTACTCATGCTGACTTCTTCCCCCCGATGTTGTATAAAATTTGTAACTTAAACAATCAAGATGGTACTGTTCTTCAGTATACGAGGTTGAAACAGTAGAGGGTGACCTGCTTAGATACTTATTTTCCCTTTAACGAGCTACTTTGTTTTCAAAAGCAAGAGGAAAGATGTAGCCTAATGCAAATAGTAATCCTTCTGTAAATATGCCAATGATCTCTTGGAACTTGAGGTAATTAACATGCTCAACAGAGTCCTGCAGTTTCTTACCAAAAGAAACTGAAAAATTAAGTATTGCTTAGAATAATTTTAAATTCACTACATTGTCAGGGGTATGGAATTATTGTGGCTGAACCTTGAGATCATGAACTGGTTTGTTCTACCTTCAGCTTGGAGACATACAGAGGTAGTGCATGCGACTGATATTTCTAGCTTTCCTGGCTGTAGGTATCAGTTTTTTAATACCCTTCAGATGTTGAAATGCACTCCTGAAACTTAATTACAAATGTGATTAGAATGAAGAATCAAAATACTGATCTTTTTAGATTTTAAAAGTTTGGATGTAGCCAGTTTCTCCTTCCTTCTCTTCCCATGTATTGAGGAAACTGTTCTCCACATTGATGCAGAAGCAATATTGAAAATTAAAGTATCAGTGATTTATGTGGAGAGTGGAGGAGCTGTATAACCCTTCAGACAGAACAGCTCTTTTTGATACTTCTCAGTCTTCCTTTACCACTTCATATTCTACTTTAAGACATGAATTTTAACAATTACTATGTGAAGTTAGTCCTTCAGCCTTCCAAGGGGTGGATGTTAGGAGACACTGAAGCTCCTGTCTGATCTCTACCTTTGGATATATGAAATCGGCTGCTGAAATCTATGGGGGGGTGGAATTCTTATGTGTTTGGTGTTGGTTATTGATCAGGTCTGCTTTGGAACTTCCAAAGTTTTTTATTTTGAGTACTTTAGTGCTCTTCTGAAATGTAGGCACATCTTTTTTTGCCTTACCCATTAGTCTTCTGCTAACTTGTAAGAGCGAGAAGTCTGCCAACGTACTGCTATGGTGGTATCTTGCAGGAATGTAGCTTCTCTAAAGCTTTGCATCCATGCTTCTTTTAGCTCTCTATAAATATGGAATTGGCAAACTTGGGCTTTTGCAAATACTATGATGTCTACTACTGTCAAACCATATGAGGCTGCAATCATTTTAGAGCTATAATATTTCCAGAACAAATCGCTGGTAGAGTCATTACTTGATGGGTAAATAGTTTTCAGAACTGAATTATTAACCTTCACAATTAGCAAATACTGTATAATTAAAAAAAAAAGATAACATTGTTTAAACATGTTGAGATTTCCAGTTAGTGTTAAGGTAGACTATGTATGCAAATGCATGTGCCCTTTGCTAAGTCATTTGAGTAGTTTTCAGAAACAAAGCAAATGCACTGTGATAGAAAGCAAATACAGAGATAGTTTCTAGCTTGTAGCTCAGATAGTTATAGTATCCCTATCTATCTCTACAATAATTTGTTGACTTTTTTATCCATTCATCCCTACCCAGCATTTAACATTTTTGAATGTCTTGTTTCTATGGCCAGACCAGGACAGTAGTACAGTGTAACTGATGTTATCTTCTGTCTTTTTCAGGAGATAGTTGACAAAGAGGGACATAGCAAAGTGCTGAGTTTCACAATTCCATCTTTGTCCAAACCATCAGTCTATCATGAAGTAAGTGATATTTACAACATAAAGTTGTTACTGATCAAGAGCAGTATGCTTTGGGGGCCTGTTTGTTAAGAATAAAAGCGAAAGGTAGTTTTAATGTGTTGCATGACGACTTGGGAACATATTTCTCAGTCTTCTGAGTCCTACTAACTGGTCTCTGAGGCCTCTTCAAGACTGATTAGTCATAACTCCATAATATCCATGTACCAACTGTGTCTTTTTTTCTTTTTTTTTTCTATTCTGAAGGCATATACCTTATCTGGTGTAAAATATCTTCTCAAATCTAAGACAGCTAAGCAGTCAGATAACCTTAAGCCTGTTGAAAATTTATGTACAAATATGGTGATGCTGATAGTTGTCTATTTTCACTTGCATTTTAGCAAGACTTCAGGCGGACATATTTTGAATGACGCTTTTTCTTTTAGCCTTCCAGCATTGGCTCCATGGCTCTCACTGAAGGAGCTTTATCGCAGCATGGTTTGTCCAGGGTTGTATACAGTGGACCTCATCCTCAGAGGGAGATGTTAACAGCACAGAACAGGTAAAATTGTATCATAGGACTTTGCTTGAGAATCACTATTGAATCTTCACTTCTTATAATTGTTAATATAGTTACAGACTGAAGGTATATAGGTATATGCTGTGTTTTGTGGTGGTTTTTTTGTTGTTGTTTTTAAACGTGTAAATGTAGATGCAGAAAGACTAGCAGCGCATATTACTACATGAAGAGGAAAAGCTTACAGAACCAAACTACTCAATTATCAATTTTATTGAAACAAAATACCAAATCTGTTCAAATAACTCCTGCAAATTTCTATATAACCTTGTTTTATTTTAAAAAATAAAATTGGTAATGTAATTCTAATGTTTCTTGTAAATTCCAGGTTTGAAGTGCTGACTTTCCTTCTGCTCTGTTACAATGCTGCCTTAAGCTATATGCCTGCAGTTTCTCTTCAGTCGTTGTGTCAAATTTGTTCAAGGTAATTTCTGTAGGTTGATTACACTTAAAATGGCATTTTCAACTTGAAATGCAATCAGTTTGAACTTTTTTTTTTTAAAAAAAAAAAAAGCTTCAGGTTCCCAAAAGCTGCCTGTAAATTTGACTTTTTCATAAGTGTTTACAGCTGCATTATTTGCTTTTAAAGTATCTCTTGTGTAACTTTGGGTTGAGATCTCAAAATGGGGACACAATGACCTGGCTTATATGCAGTGCTGTCAAGTGGAGAAGTCAAATCAAGGGAACTGTTTGCTTTTAATCATAGTAGTTGTAGGTGTGTTAACTAAATAAAATCAGAAGTGTCTTCTAAAATCTTGGTAAATTTTGCATTGCAAGCTGACTAAATATATCTGGATGCAAGTTAAAACTTTCTTGAAATTATACTAGATCTTGAAACTAGAAATATATCCATTCTTATGAATACCTTGGGTGTTTCCAAAATCTGCTGTTACTTCAAGAAACAAACTGAAAACCAACCAACCAAAAACCCACCTCAACTTTAATTACAGTGTCTATTTTTGATCCATTTCTTTTTTCAGGGAGGAAGAAGTGGTAGCAAACGTGTCTTTCTCTAGATATTTGAAACTGGACTTTGGGTTAAAGAAAAAATTAGAATGCTCTCATTAACCCGGGAAACCCAAGAGAGACCTAGAAGTCAACTACAGCAACTTTTTACCCGTCATAGTTCCCAGGTTCCTCACACAAACAAAACATGGTAATGGATGCCTGTAACATCCTCTCCTCTTCAGAGGAGCTGAGAGCACTGGAGCACTTGGCAGTATTTACAAGAGTCTTTACAAGATCTTTGTTGGATATGCTGGTTTAAATTTAAGGTAGAAAATATTTAGAAGCTAAGGATTGTGGACAGGAGACTGATGCTGCTTATTCTGCTTGATTAGGTTTTGATTATTTGGGATAAATAAGTTTTTTTTTAAAGCCTCCAGAAAATCCCAAGCAAATTACCAGTAGATGCAAGCAAGTTGTTCTGCTTCAAAATGTTAAATGCTTGGATATTGAATTATTTGATACTACACAATTCAACTTTTATCTTAGTTCTTCATTCCCTACTGTTTTTAGCATCCATGTTTCTCTGCTTACTGAAAATCTTGCCCTGACAGCATTTTAGGGATTCAAGGGAATATGTGTCAGAAGACCAGAATATCTTTCACTATCCTGTTTGGATGTGGTGCTGACAAAATTCTCAGAAGACTCTATAAAATAGCTCCTTTAATTGGTTTGAGCAGTGCTGAATTTAGTTTTCTTTTGGAAGATCTGTATGAAAGCAATCCACAATGAATGTGCTTTCTTCCAGTAAGTCTAATTCAATTTTTGTAATTTTTCTAAAGAAGTAGAAGCTTCTAGTACTTATTTACGAACATGAACTGTAAATGTGACAATTGCAGCACAAAATATTTTGTGCAGATCTCAAGTGTTGTAAATCCAGATTTTTTGCATTTGGGCATTTTCAGTTACTAAGTCTCTTTTCCTAAGTATATTACCTTACTGTGATGTAAAGTTCTGCTGATGTCATTCTAGCCTTTTTAGAGGAAGTAACTTGGATTAGAGTAGGGCTTTTTAAAACCACTCAATACTGACATTAATAGTGTCTGTATTAAGGCCTTTTCTATATAACTGTCAGTGTTAACTGATCACATTCCTACTGTGAGTTCACTATTTTGCCCCCAAAATACTTACTGATCCCTCTACAATATCATCTAGTAAATACATAAATATATACATCGGCATAAAAATGACCTGGTTAGATGGTTTTTATGTAAACTAGCATTTTTGTTTAAGCTGGACACTTACTTGCTGCTGCCTTTACCCCTCAGGCTTTACACAACTCTGAAATGCTTTTTTTAATGGATTATAAGTGTAATCTTTGAGCCAAACCATTGGTAGAAATTACGGACTATCTGGAACTGAAGTGTTGCCCAAGTTGCATAACAATAGCCTCTTCTAGGGGACAAAGAGGAGGAAAATGGGAAATGGAAATGAAAATGCAATCTGAAGTAATGTATTCCTAACAATAATAAAATTGGAGCTTAAAATCTGAATGAATAAGCAAGAATTACTTAAATACTCTGTGCTTCTGACCAACAACAATAGCAAATTTAGGGGAAAACTTGCAGTTAGTTGCAAATGAACATGCTTGGCTACTGTTGAAAATCAAAATTCAAAGCTAAGCAAAAGAATTTTTTTTTTTTCTTTTTTTAGAAATATGACTTTGAACTGTTGATTTCAGTCACTTAAATCTTGGTTTAGGCCATTCTGAGAAGTTTGTATTTAGGATTGTAGATTTCAGTGAAAATTATGACTAAATACCGATGCTCAGAGCAGGAGTTGACCAACTCTGTAAAGTAGCAGCACAAGCCTAGGTTTTATGGAATTACCTTCAATACCAGATGAGTGCCTGAGGGTATCTTAGTCTCATGAAGTTCACTAAGGCCAAGTGCAAGGTCCTGCACCTGTGTTGGGGCAATCCCTGATGTCGGTACAGGCTGAGGGATGAATGGAGTGAGAGCAGCCCTGCGGAGAAGGGCTTGGTGGTACACTGCAATATGCACTTGCAGCCCAGAAAGCCAACCGTATCCTAGATTGCATAAAAAGAAGTGTGACTAGTGGGTCGAGGGAGGTGATTCTCCCCTCTCTACTCGGCTGTCATGAGACCCCACCTGGAGTACTGTGCTCAGCTCTGGGATCCTCAGTGAAAGAAAGACAGGGACCTGTTTCATGGACTTCTGGGTCCAGTGGAGGGCCACAAAAATGGTTAGAGGGCTGGAATGTCATTCCTGTAAAGAAAGGCTGAGAGAGTTGAGGTTGTTCAGCCTAGAGAAAGGCTCCAGGAAGGACCTTATTGCAGCCCTTCAATATATGTAAGGGAGACTTATGAGAAAGATGAGAGGGGCTTTTTACGAACACCTGTAGTGATAGAACAAGGAGCAACAGTTTTAAACCTAAAGAGGGTTGATTTAGGCTGCGCATAAGGAAGACATTTTTTACGATGAGCGTGGTGAGGTACTGGAATAGGTTGCCCAGAGAAGTTGTGGATGCCCCATCATTGGAAGTGAGTGTTTATGATCAGGTTGGACAGGGCTGTGAACAACCTGATCTAGTGGAAGTTGTTCCTGCCTGTGGTATGGGGGTGGAAATTGATGATCTTTAAAGGTACCTTCTGACCCAAGCCGTTCTATGATTCTTCCTTGATAAACATCTCATGTTTTCATTTCCTTTGATGTTGTCAGTAGCGTGGCTTCCTGTCTTTCCTGATATCAGTGTTTAAAATCTTTGTTGTTGTTTTTATCTGGAGATATAGTGATATCAGCATGAAGAGTCAAATTTAGGTCCTAGTACGTACAAAGTACATACTAGGAGAGTTGCTGAGCTGTAGAGATCTTGGGGGCACTTTCTACTTTTTTTGGCTTTTTTTTTTTTTAAGTAGCTAAAGCAGAAGGTGAGTTGTGGGATAGAGAAGGAGAGGAAAAAAGTGCAGTAGGTTAGTGGCAAAGTTAGTATTAATAAAAAAAGGCTCCTGAAATCTCTATTACAAATGTAATTTGAAAGGTGCTACAATACAATCCTAACTCAATTCTTTTTTTCTGGGAAAAAAATAGATTTGAGGGGAGTTCTACAAGCTCTCTGTTGAAGCTGAAGAATTGAAGCTTTCTGAGGCTAAACCTTCTAGTCTGTCCTTTGGAGAAGGAAATACTTTGATTAACATCATTAAAGGTCATTCCAGAAGTCTAGTAATAGCCAATGAATTGAATATTTAACTACCTGTCCTGGTTTTGCTAAAACAGTACTATTTCTCTTTTCAGGAGTTTTTTCTTTCAGTGAAGTTTCTTCTAAGTAACTGCACTTTCTGAAAGTGCGGCTACTTGTTTTTCAGACACTGTCTGCTTTTCAGACTTGATAACGCTGGATATCTATAGTTGCTACTGAAGTATCAGTAGGATTGGTATGTAGAGAGACCCATGTTTATACTTACCCCTAGGAGAACCAAGGCCACTGCTGGCCCCTGTTTGTTAAGCAAGTAAAAAGTCTTAAAAAGGTCACAGCTG
>NW_009612413.1:0-34177 GCF_000690535.1 Cariama cristata
CCCTGTTTTAGCCAAACCAGGACACTACCATGTTTCATATAGCAGCATCTCAAGTGTATGGGAATCCTGACAATTGTAGGAATTTTTCCTGACTAGTGTGTGAATCGTATTTTACTTAGAATTTGTATAAAACTGCAGTGTAAGTGCTAGAAAGCAAGCCTAGACTAAAGCAGCATACAGAAGATTAACGGAGGCCAGCTGCTATGTTTGTCTCTCTGAACTATAGGAGCTATTTGAACCCAGCCAGTTCCAGCTCTTGATCAGTACAACTTTATTCTTATGAATAACCAGTAAAAATGTATGCCAGTGTAAAAATAAGGAAGCCAAATGTTTATTAACATCATTTCATAGTTCAGAACACTATTATTTCAATGTTTGTGTATTATCCAAAGTCATCTGAAGGATGCGGTGTTACCTTTTACTAAGGAACAATTGCATTCCTGGTACTGCATGGAGAAATGTAATGCTTTTTTTTTTTTTAAAACAATAGACCTACAATATAGAAAGTAATTTAACAGATGAGACACTTTCACACAACAGTATCTATAATACCTGAAGACTACTTCATGGATAGGATAGGTATCAGCCACCTTTTCCCAACATAGAAACTGATTTCTGAGAAGGGGGTTCTAAAGACACAAAGGGAGAATCTGAAACTGGTGAACAGATGCCAAGAAGGCTGTTTCTCTTTTAACAATGTACACATTAATAAGGGAAAAATCAACTGGCATAAAAAGGAGAAAATTACTAAATGCTTTCAGTTACTTAACCATCTTATTTCTATCTTGGCCCTCTTGCATGTTGGCGCAGTTCTGTGGAAAAAGATAACTTTCTCCAGAATTCACTGAACAGCTGAGTTTCAGTTCTGGAGAACAAAAAAAAAGAAATCTGCATCTCTGCGCAGGCTCAAAGGTGATATGCTGCTTTCACAAAGTAGCCCGCTTGTAGTCATCTGAGCTGGAAAGGACCTTTTTTCACCTTTTAAATGTGGTCATGCTATGGTTCAAGGCTTGTGAAGAGGCTGTTCTGCCACTGAACAGGAGAATTTTTTTAAAATAACTGATACTCTTACGTCCAGTTTCTTCTGGTTGATTATACTTTCTTGTCACTGTACTGAAATCATTCCTCTTGCCCTCAGGTGTTGCTAGGTGAAAAGCCTTCCTTTTGTACTATAAATGCTTCATTCTATTCATAGCCCTAACACTACTTCATTCACACTTTTACTGTTTTCACTACCATTGCTTCTAGTTTGTCTAGTAAAATAGCTGTTTTGTTTTGGGCGCTGACAGGGTTCTTCCATCTTCAGGGCTGGTTAGCTGCCATTCAGAACTGGCTCAAGCTGAAATGAAGATGAGATGAAATCCAGTTAAGTGGTTAGTAAGTACTTAAAGGGTAGAAGGTAACAAGTGACGTGTAATACAAGCTGTTGTTAAGCTGAATTACAAAAAATCTATAAAGGGAAAAATAGCATCAAATATACTTATGACATCATTATAAAAAAACTGGGGGAGGGGAGGTATTGTAGCATTTTTAGGTACAGTTTTATCTTGGATACAGTAAACTGAAATAAAGATGTAAGGTTCATTCTTCATGTTTGAAGATAAATTCACATTTAGGAGAAAAAGAGCAGCATTACTACTGAAGTTGATGAGCTCTGGCTAGTTCAACTATCCAGGGGGGGTTCCTTGACAAGAGTGAATTTCTAGAACATATTACTGACGGAAATTTTGTCTTTTGTTCTCATGACCTTAGATGGCTATCAGTTACCATGCGTGACTAGCCTGGCCGTTACACACTCTTCCACAGTATCAGACCTAATTCTCCCTTACTGCAGTTTGGTCTGTTACACTTCCTTCTCTTTAGTGTGTTTACATATTTAAAGAAGTAACTCATGTCTTTCCTCAGGCCTTGAATTTTTTCCTCACAGAGAGACTGCTGGACTTTTCTCAACTAGTTTACAACTTAACTAAAACATGGTGTCCAAAAGTGGATGCATAAAATAAGCTGAACAGAGAAGAATTATTTCTTGTCTTAAACATGTTTATTCATGTGTACATCCCCAGTATACTTTGCTTGTTTAAGAGCATGCTTTAACAGCATGTTATTGTTGTTAACTGAGCTGGTGATCCACTGTAATTCCAATCCCTTTCCTCAGAAATGGGATAATGTAAACTAGCAGCACTAGCTGACTTCAGTCTTTTGGTGACTGAGCCATTCCAAAACTCTCTTTACAACTGAATGTTAAGGCTCAGATTTAACAACATTTGTCTCTGTATTTCATATTCATATGTTGAAGAGTTTATATAAACTGTTGGAGCTAAAACCACTTACTGCCTACAAGATACGACCCAGGGATTTCACGGCCATCTACTGCTTACACACTGGGCAAAGTGAATGCATAAGGCAGATAATGACACATGGCATTATTACCACGTATGGAAGTGTATGCGTGTGATCCACTTACATACATAGTGAGTGTTCTCTTTCTAGGTTTTTATTTTACAGCTAACACAATCATCTACAAATACTGGATAGTTATTCCCTTCTTTAGTGGGTGAGAATTCGGCAAATACTTGTAAATATTTTTTTTTTTTAAGCATACCACAAATATGATTGTGGTCCCCAAATCACTCTTTTGAGGTGGTAGTGAGTTTACAAATGCAAACGAATAACGTTTCATTGCATATATTAAAAAAAAAACCCTGCCCTGTTTTCTCATTACTAAGCCTTAGCAAAGCATGGAACATAAAAGTTAGGAGTGTAACTCCAAGTGCTTCATTTCAAGCAAAGCGTAACTGGCCAATCTGCACAATTCTTCTGTTTACTTAGAGTAAATGTTTCCATTGCAGTCTTGTAAAAATGTAATTACAACTTAAGTTATTACGTGGGCAAGTGTATTGGTAATTCATATGACAATAATTTATGTGTGTTACCTTTAATGTTCTCTTTCAAGGAAAAGATACAAGCATATAGCAAATTTTAGGGGAGGCTTTGTCTTTTTTTTTTTAATCTAAACTAAGGAATAACATAATGCAGATGAATAAAAGAATAAGTTTTGGGGATGTTCTTGGTCATCTCTCAAGACAGCAATATGTGAGTAGTCTATTACTGAAGTGGTACAAGTTACTGTTGTTTATGTCTTGTTATTTATATAGCAATTTGTAGTCAATATCATAGTTCAAAGAAGGTACTGTATGCCGAAAATCCAGTGGTGACAGTTTAATAAAAAAATTTGTAGAAAAGATGTATAGTGCAAATTAGTGAATATACATAATACAGAAAATGGCAAAATATACAGCTGCTGTCACCCTAAATGGGAAGGTGTTGCAGATGACTGCAGTTCTCCGGCACAGCCAGCTGTTTGTTCTTTAGGTGCTGCTAGTGCACAACAGCAAAGCTGGACTGGAGTAAGATAACGCATACTGGAAATGGCAACTGTACACGTGAACTGTGCAGTAACTGCAGTAATAATAATGCAGTAACTCTACAAAAGATAAGAGGGGACTAAATTTTGTTACTAACGAGTGTTTTGGGGCTGTGGACTTACACAGGTTTTTTTCTTTACACAAGAAGAATAATTTCCTTAAAATTCTGCACTTAACAAGTAATACAGATACAGTTAGCGGAACACGTGACTCCGATCTCTCTCAGAGCTGTAACTGTCCTAATCTAGTTTCTGCAGCAATGTGCAATGCCACAGTGGGTGCACTTTCACCAAAAAAAGGTGAGGATCCGTAGCTACTTTGCACAGTAACAACAGAAATGGTTAAGGATTGCAATGCCAAAAATTTCAAGGCAACGCTACTGCTCTTTTCAGGCTTTTCAGCTTTCTTTGCATTTTTAAACAGATTCCTGGAAGGCAGGTATCCAGATGACAGCTGCATTAAAATGCAGGTATTGATAATCTTGAAATTCTAGATTAAGTTTAAAGAAGATAAATAAATGTTATTAAAAGAGACTGAACAGGCACAAAAATAGGTCACTAAGTATGTTTAGTGTGCCTGTACAATAGGTATTGCTGTTAGTATGAATTCAAATGCATTATTCAGACAAAAAAAAATTGAAACAAAAACTCCTAGAGATCATCACGCCATATTCTGCAAGTGTCCTCCTGCTGCCTCCTACGTAGCCAATGAGGAGGAAATGAGAGCCCTTGGAGAGTATGAATTTGGAGGGGTTACGGTGTGCTGCTGAGAGAACAACAGAAAGGGTGAGAGAGACAAGGAGCAGGAAGAATAATTCCAGAAACGGGATCATTTTTGCTCATGCCCATAGTCAGATTCATTAGTTTTATTTTCTCCTGTGCTCTCAAATAACAGACACGTGAGTACTGGAACAATGCTGTCAGAGTATTCCGGCTGAAAAGAAACGGGACTTACCACTGAGGAGGCATTTCCACAGGAACAAAATTTCGGTTGCACAAATGAACAAAAGCTGCTGCTAAACTGCAGGCAGCCTTCAGCTCCGGCGACTCACAGGTGTCATGGGTACACATGCTGTAGAATGGGTCAGGGTCCACCTTCAACACAGAGGGGACTGTTTAGAGGGGTGGTGTGCAGGGTGGAAGCCTACATCGCTTCTGGAGCTGGGAATCTGGCAATGCACCTGCAGGTCAACTGGAAAGGAAGCTTGATTTGTGTCTCCTCCCGAACCCCCTGCCCTTGTTAGGACCGTTCACAAACCTCGATTATTTTCCTGCCACTGAGGGGTGAGGTTTGTATTTCCAAATTCTAGACCTGTACGCTAAGAGTACTGCAAAGTCATGCCACTATTTTGTGGATGTCAAGGACCTTAATTTATATTTATGGTGATATAACACCTTTTTATTCTGTCTGGATTGTTGTTCTGATTACTTCCAAAGTTATCCACAACTAAACTTCTGTATCCTTGCAACAATGTGTGCATCTTTGAAGTATGGCACTTGGGTATTCAGATAGTCCTTTGGTGGCTGAAGTTGTACTTACGACTTTGAAGCAGTTCCGAAGAAGTGAATGTGATTCTTCAAAAAACACTTTACAGACTTTCTGCTTAGCTGTAATTGGGCATAGCTTCACTTTCTTCTCTAAGAGACTGCACTCGTTCACCTGGGAAAACAGAATTACTCAAGTTGAAGGCTTTTTTGTTGTTTTGTTTTGTTTGTTTGGTTTTTTAGACATCAGGGTAGTGTGAGTTCTTAAGACTTCCAGTCTGAGATGGTTTGAAGGAAGATATGGGCAGCTTGGTACACTGTTCTGATTAACATTTATTGTTCATTAATATTGAGAAGTAGCTTGCAGTCTTCATAAACAAAAATGTATGTCTCATAAATATTACAGATTACAGACATTGTTTCCCTTTTCTATTGATTTTGTTATTCACTGAAGGATTTTGGTGTGTGGCTGCTGACGCAGTAAGTAGTTGGCTAGTTGTCTTAACCCTTATTATGTGACAGATCAGAATTGTGTTTTTACTAGATCTTTTTGTTGGAGAAAAGAAAATCTTCATGTCCTTGCTGGGTTATTCATAGGTAAGATACAATAAGAAGGCTTTAAAAAAAAAACCAAAAAGCCCAACCTAGAGGTCCCTACAATTACAAGCATTTTTGGATGACAAAATGTGAATGGATTTTTGTTGTACATGGTTCAGGTAAGATCCCTTTTGCCGCTAGTCAAAAGCTGATGATACCAAATGCTGACAGAACTAGTAATGAGCAGCATTTACTAAAGTTTCCTAGGATTTGTTTTGACTGAACACTGATTTTAGCACTCTGTATTGGATCAGCAACTTACTGTTTTTTAATCAGTAATTTCCTGGCAAATCTTTGAGTTTAGAAGTTCTTTAAGCAAGTGTAAACTCAAAATGACTAAGAAAAATGAACTGCCAGAGTCAGACATTTGCAGTCTCCTTATTTACCTCATTTTGTACAGCAGCTGGTCTTGTGACACCACACTTTCACTGACATTACTTGCAAGGTCAGTGTATGACGAAGGCTTCTAATAAAGCTCCCGGTAGCGATTTGCCAGTCGGAGTTTATAGTTCGATGTGAGGTGACTCCAGCAATGCAGAGTGACCAACTGCTTTTATTTCAGGCTTCGATACCGGGCCAGATTTAACCTGATTGTGTTTTCGCTTTCTGTATCAAGTATAGTTGTGCTAAAACTTCTGGTCAGGAAGGACTTTTGCAAGCTCCATTTTATCAGCACAGCTGAACACACTGCCTGTTTGAACCGGGTATTTCCACTGTATCCTCTCTTCCTGCCACTTTAGAAAAGTTTCTAAGACTTTGCGTGAACCCCTGACTTGGCACATTTGTATTTCTGGCCATTGCTTTAATGATGCATGACAGCAGTACATTATTGGCAAGTCAGTCTTTTATTGCTGTTTTCTGAACGGGATATGACTGCAAACAGCACAGAGTTCAGCCAGAGTCATCTATAAATTTTTCTTGGTGGTATACAGCACTGCAAAGATGCCATGGCCTACAAATAAAACATACCAATCAATAGTGTAAGCGCAGCCATTATGCCACTTAAAGAAGGACATACGTGACTTCCCAGCTTGTTTATGACAGTAATTTTCTTATGTATTGCTTTTCATTGATTATTATTTTTAGTTCAACGTCTCTGCGTAGTTTTGCATTAGATAGTTGCATTTTTATGAATATATTAGAAGTTAATACTTGTAGCAATTAAGAAAATTATACCTACAGTCAGTCAAATCATGATCCTGCCCCTTTATTAACATAAACACAGGCTACAAACACATTGGATGTATCTCTCCAAGAGCAAGGAAAAGTATAAGATACTTGAAGCAATCCTCTTTTTTAAAGTACTGACATAAAGCCAAAGGTGGTAGTTCTGTGCCCAGAACTTGGACATCTTCTGGTGAGAGAAGGTAAAGGGAAGAATCACAAAATCTTAGTAGTGATAAGGTGCTGGTTTCTTTTTTTGGTAATGGAGTCTAAAAATTAGGCTTGAAGGCATTTAGAGAATTCTCTCAGTACGGCCTGAGAGCACATTAAGGCTACTTTATTGGTTTTTTTGGTCCGTTGCATTCACAAACAGCTATGTACACCTAGATGTTTTCATATTTAGATCATTTTCAGCTGATGATAAATTACATTAACTAAGGTTAAGTCTCTGAAGCATAGCGGTATAACATTACTGGTATAAGAGAGTTACAGCATTTATTTATGATTGTTATAGGCAGTCCTTTTATGCAAGTTGTTAATAACTGAATCAGGAGCAGCTAACCCTCCAAAAAAGTCTCAGCTCTTGGTGGTACAGGGATGGAGAGCAACTTTACTAGTTACTGGTTTCTAAAGTTGTGTTTCTTGATAAGCTGAAAAGCAAGAACAACAACAAAAAAATGAAGAGGCTCAACACACCTAGCTGCAACAAACAGCCTTAAAGAAGATGTCAAGAGGGAAAACTTCCTGGCACACACTATGGCCTGACTGATGAACATACAGATTTGTCCCAGCCCAAGGACCACCTGGCTCTGCATTCCAGAAAGCAGTGTTCTAAGTAGGAAAACGTCAAAGATACTTGGTTCCAACATCAGTTTCTTCTAATAGCAGAAGCGGCCTCTATGTTTTACCTTACAGCTTAGGCCAAAAATGCTCAATGCCCATCTACAGGGAATTTTTGTATGATTTTTAAGCAAATATGTGCAACTTCTTCCTTGGTTAAACACAGGAAAACAAATTATATACAGTATACTGCTGTTTTCACTATCTAGCTTCAGTTCACCTAAGCTAAAACAGTATGTCAGATGTTGCCCTTTGTGCTCTAGCACCACTGGCGATCTGCACAGAAAGAAGCCCTTCAGCTCGTTACCTGCCAGCTCTGTGTGAACTCCTGCACATTGTCAGTGAAGGAATGATTAGGGAGTGTCCATTCATTTCCAGCTTCATTATCATTGGTACCAAAAAGCCCAGCTGAAATACCTGGAATGAAATTGAAATGGAGTAAAATAGTAGTTGTCACAAGTAGACACAGAAAAACTCTAGAAGCTGCCTTTGGTTATTCTGTACAGCAGAGCTCAGCTGTAATGTGGAAGAGGGAAAGTATGCCCGGGTATCTGTTACGGATTTTTTTTTTTTTCAGACTGCATTGCCATCTCGTTTGTTAGCTGTTCATTTCCTTCTCTTGACCAGATCAAGGCATCATATCCACTCTCTGCTAGTCTCGGGGGTCTGAGTTTTAGAACAGCGCAGGGTACATGCATAGGGATGTATTCCTAGTACACCAAAAACCCTGGAAGCTTTTAGGCCTCCCTCTTCTGTGCTTTTGCAGGTTTGATAAGGTAAGCCTGCTATGGAGCAGTGACTCTTCAAAGACGGTTTGGGGTTGGGCTGACTGCATTACATCTACCCCCTAGTTCTGTCTGCTTTATTGCACTGAAACAGTGGTAACTTAGGTAAACACTTGCTGTTCTGACTGGAACCATGCATACCGTACTTTATTTGGCAATAACTGGGAATGCCTCGAGCCGTTTCCAGGGTGTGTGTAAATGAAGAGGGGAAAAGCAAGTGAAAAACAGCCCACGTGCTGGTACTACAGGTGATGATAACTCTGAGAGCTAGAAAAAAATGACTAACAGCTGACAACAGCTGACTGACTGATACTCACCATGGTGCCATCCAGCCAGTGTGACAGTACAGAGATCATACTGAAAGTCACAAGAGACAGAAACTCCTTTCTGATTAGACACTTCTATTCTGTTGGTTTCACTCCTTGAAATAGTGGTATACTTTTCAAGGGATTGGTCCAGTACTTGGCAGTTCTCTTCTTCCATTAAGGAAAAGTTATATATCTTGGATAGCTGTTTTAAAATGAAAAATGTAATTTCGAATATGGCACAATGAAAGTTCAATGACAGGCAAGCTCAGTCTGGGTTTGCAGGTGGGATGGGGTCGACTTTGCTCAGCCCAGAGTTAGAGAAATAAGACCGAGGTTGTGTTTTAAACTTCTGAAAGAGCAGGAAAGCACAAAGCCCCTCAGGTATGCTGAGGCTATGGGCCAGGACCTCCCTAACTGCCACTCTCTTAGACCAAGAGGAAAGCTGCAAAGTTCTTCGAGCCTCTTATTTTAAGTACCCATAGAGCAAAGAGGCAGCCCTTGAGTTAAAACTGGTTTTGTTTTGGGGGAGTTATTTCCTGATCAAAAAGTGGTTAATTTCTAGCACTTGTAGATAAGAACAGCTGTCAGATATGTTTTGAGCATTAATATTTTGGAGACACTTTTGGGGAGGGGGGGGTGTTGGTTGAAGATAATTTCTGGTCTGGAAAGGAAGAATGTGTGACTTTCCCCTCCTACCTTCAGTCTTGGGTTGATACTGATCACAGTCTGGTTCATCTCCACATACAGTGACCTTGAATTACTAGTTTCCTCGTTTAGTATTACAGTGAAAGTATTGTGAACAAAATCCTTGGCAAGAAGTACACTGCACTTTGATGTCAAATCATAAATTTTTCCATCAAAAGTCATAAGATGCTTGGTCCCCATTAACATAGCATGATCTAGAGAATGGTATTTCAGAAGAAACATCGGTGAGTTTTCCACAGAGCAGTAAGTGCTGTGCTACTACTTGCATACCGCAACACAAACAGCTTCTGGCTGGCAAACTCTTAAAATAATTTCTCAAGCTATTATTACATAGAATCATAGAGTCATTTGGGCTGGACGGGACCTATAGAGGTCATCCAGTCCAACCCCCCTGCGGTGAGCAGGGACATCTCCAACTGGATAAGGTTGCTCAGAGCCCCATCCAGCCCGACCTTGAATGCCTCCAGGGATGGGGCTTCCACCACCTCTCTGGACAACCTGTTCCAGTGCTTCACCACCCTCATTGTAAAAAATTTTTTCCTCATGTCAAGTCGAAATCTACCCTCTTTTAGTTTAAAACCATTACCCTTTATCCTGTCACAGCAGACCCTGCTAAAAAGTCTGTCCCCATCTCTCATATAGGCCCCCTTCAGGTATTGGAAGGCCGCAATGAGGTCACCTCGAAGCCTCCTCTTCTCCAGGCTGAACAACCCCAACTCTCTCAGCCTGTCTTCATAGGAGAGGTGCTCCAGCCCTCGGATCATTTTCGTTGCCCTCCTCTGAACCTCCTTTCCTGTGCTGAGGGCTCCAGAGCTGGATGCCATACTCCAGGTGGGGTCTCACCAGAGCGGAGCAGAGGGGCAGAATTACCTGCCTCAGCCTGCTGACCACACTTCTCTTGATGCAGCCCAGGATGCGGTTGGCCGCCTGAGCTGTGAGTGCACGTTGCTGACTCATGTCTAGCCTGTCATCCACCAGCACCCCTAAGTCCTCCGCAGGGCTGCTCTCAGTTTTTTTGCTCTCAACATTTTAATTAGTTACAAGTTGCTCTGCAACAAAAAGTTCTCCATAAAGGAAACAATCTAGTCATTTCTTTTTCATTATATATCCACCTCCATGTCCTAAAACTCTGAGAAACATGAATTAGGATTCAAAGCTCATCTTGATTTATAGTCATGCTACTTCATGGTCATATTTGTGAGGCCCCCCCTACCCCAGTCTACACATTATGACATTGCTGTGCAGAAAACAGCAAGAATATTAACTGTGTTAAAAATAAAATACCCTGCCAAACTAGAGCATCAAACAAACAGAGTCGCAGTCCAGGAAATGCTGCTGATGTATCACTTCCAACTATTTGGTCACTATGACCCACTTTCAGTACCCTCTGCTGTGTGCCTGCTGGGAGGAAGCCACTAAAAATGGCTCTTTCTGGAAAAGCCCATTATCTATAAGGGACAGTTGGGACTGTTAATGCAGTTTTTTAGCATTTAGCAATGTTTTTTCAGGTAATACTGTCTCTGAAGTTTTGGTAGGGCTGAGCTTTTTCATCCTAGATTCAACAAAAGTGATGTCGCCAGTTTCAAAAGTGCAGACAAAGCCTCTATGGCAAGACCCAGGGCCAACAGGTATCAACTCACAGGAGCATATAGGTAAGACAGATAAATGCCACCTGCTGATTTCTAGTCTCAGGAGGAGGAAGTGTAAACAGTTGCAAAATTTGCATGAATATTAAGTAGTGTTTATTGCATGTCAGCATTACCCAGTGTTGATATTATACATACAATTATTGTTTTACAAGAAAGACTATAACGTTTATAGGAAAATTATTAACTAGTGACCATCTCTATGTAAACTACTATTGCAAAGACGATTTGTAAAATTTAGAACCAAGTGGAAATAGACCTAGTTACAAAACAAAGCACTTTGGAAGAACTTACATTCAAAGGGGCTCTCCATCATCCTCCGTTTGAATCTATAATACTCTGAAACTATGTTGATATTGTAGAGGTCTTGGAGAGGCCTCATTAGCTTTTCTTCCATGAGATAATTAGTAATATTTGCCAGATCCAGAGAGCGGCCTGCTTTAGGAAGTACTGGCAGTTTTACTGCCACCGAACAGTTCCTGTAGAATACAAACAAAACAGCATGTGCCCTTATCTGCTAAGCTGATGAAATGCAGTTGCTTTATTATTAGAAATGTGGAAGTGAAATATTCATAAGAACTGTAGTCTGGTTAGAATGGCAAAACAAAGATTCACAATGGCTAAGACCTGCAATGCTCCATGCCATATAAGGCCAGTTATCATAGCTATTGCTGTTCTGTTTGCTGCCGAGTAGCTGCTTTTAAAATGCAGGCTGTCCTGGTAGCCAACAAAACTGAACGTTTAGGTGTGATGCCATGTGCCCAAAGCCAGGAATGGTAGGGTGGCTGTCTGCAACCCTCAGCATGCAAGCTGGTACGAAGACTAACTATGCACATATCTATTTAGACCACTACCCAGCAGCAGGGATCCTGCAAAACCACCACTTACCTGGCTGAAAAACTGTAAAGGTTGAGTAAAGGCTTCCGGATCTTGCTCACAGCTCTAGCAAACATGGCCTCTGCCCACCTGAGCATCTGCTGTGTAGTCTGTCGGAGAGCCAGAAAAGGAGATTACAAAACTGACTTCAGTATGGCTTAAGGGCAGGGTCACGACTTGATAATGCATTTTAAATCAATAGTCAGTGAAATAGCACTTTAGTCTCTCTTGCATTTGTCACTTGCCTGACAGGATCTTGTCATTTAGAGGTTAATATCCAGAGGACAGACACTAGTCACTACAGCAACAAATAATGGGCAGAACTATATCCTTCCTAAAATAACATTACTTAAAGTATACCAATACTTCACTGAGTTAATGTCCTTCAGTAGCTTGCAAAGGATTGATAGCTTTGTTAATATAAATTAGTGCCATGATATATCCTTGATGCTGTTTGTTTCAACTAGAAGAGCTCAAACCTATTTGTACATTATTTGTTGGAATTGCAATGCCTCCTCTCTATGGAAGAAAAGGAAAAGCTACATGAAGGACAGGTTACCACTGCTGTGATTTCAACCAAAACTAGTAAAACAACCAACCTCTCCTCTAGCTGGAAAAGTACTGCTTTTAAAGCACTACAAATATTTCAAGAACTGTAAATTAGCTGTGCACAAGCTTGTTATGTGGAAAGATAACTGCACTATTTCCATAAACAAAAATATTTAACTGTTTTTGTGTATCCTTCATTCAAAGCTGAGACTTAAATTTGTAGGCCTTTTGTTGTCTTTCAAACTATTAAAAATGGAGAATTGAGTTATACCAACCATATCCAAGCCTGCTTTCACAACCTTTAACACCACCTGGATTGGTTCCATTAGCCACACATCTTTGACAATCCTGGGTAAAAAAGCCTGGATTTTCTTCAGGTACTCCTCTGTCTTCTCTTGCCAAACTTCATCCAGTGGCTTCAAGGTTACATCATAGTAGGCATCCTTCAAAGTTGCCAACGGCTCTGAAACAAAAACACATTACATGAACCAAACCTTAGCTGGTATGTTACAAAGTGGCTGCTGGTTGGTTTGTTTCCTCACAGCTCCAGCACAAGTGAAGGAGGGACACAGAAAACAGAAGGCAGCTTTGTTTGCGTGGCAGTTAGGCACATTTCACAGCTGTGCACGTGGACAGAGTGTTAGGAAAAACTGAAGGAGGCATTTAGCTATAACCCTGATCCACTCATAAGCCCTATGTTATAAAAACATTGCTGCTTTCGAAAATAAACGTAAGGTATGCTTTGCAATATGTCACCATCAGAGCTGTGCAGCTCAACCTACACCTGCTCAAGGAATAACAGGACAGCTTGGTCACAACTAATTTCAAACACTGTAATCAATGAAATCCCACTTTGGAGTGGGGGGAGTTGAGAGGCAGAAATGGCCCAAAGTGAAGTTTTACTCTTGTGCAAACTGAAGGTTCTCTCAGCTAATGACAGCTGACTGCATTTCTCGGTGGTTTCACTATGGGCCAGAGTCCAGTTGAGCAGTGAATTTGTGGCTACTGGATAGACTTGGAAAAAACAGATCAAGTGGAATCTGGTTAGTACAAGCAGTCAAAACGCAAGGATGGATATGAACAGCCCTTTGGACGGAAATGCTTGCCAGGGAACTGTTAGCAGGAATACTTCAGCTTAGGAATGAGGGCTCTATTCTCATCCGACTGAACCCAGACTCCTGTGTCCAAGAGAACGCCTCTTCAATGATTTCATTAGCAAGGTGGTCAGACTGAGGTTACTTAGAGCTTATTGCATCAAGGCTCCCACTCTGTAAACTAAGAGCCAAGGTCAGCACTTTTTGCTAGACCAAAATAGAAATGTTTGTGCTGTTCCGTATCTTTTATACTCAAGTTTGTTTTGCCCTGCACTGACATTGTCCTTATTCTCCTTGCTTTGCATGGTTTTGCTTACTTTGCAATTCATTCTGCATTTGCTGGACAATGTCTTGAATTTTATCCAGGTAAAGTGGGAGCTTGCTTCTCAGTGTCTCTCTGATTCCACTCTGCTTCCACACCTGGGGGACAGCTCTACCCACACTGCGGAGGAATCTTGCTACCTTTCGCAAGGCTATCGAAGGCCAGCCAGCTGCTTCAGACAGAAAATCAACTTGCTGCACCTACAGTAGTTACCAAAAAAGAAGAAATATCAAAATGCATAGTGGTCACAAGCAAAGCTTTGATTCCATTCCAAGGCAATTCTCAGTGTTGGTGCAGAGATACAGGGTCTTTACCATGGAACACGCTTTTTGTCTATGTATGAATTGCAGGTTAGCACCGGATTAACCATTTAAATGTTTGAGCAAAACAAAACAACTGCATGCAATATGATTGTTAATTAACACTGCTTGAACATTTCATGGTGCTTTCATAGATGATGTGCAGATACTTACCGATCTCCTGAATCTCCACATATATCTGTCAAACTTCTTCATGTTCTCAATCAGTTTGGCTTTCAGAAGGCTCCCAATTGCATTAAGTTTGTACTGTGAGAAGATGAATAAAAACCTTGAATTTATGATTTAGAATTGCTTGTGCTGAGTCCAGATAACTTAAAGTTTGTACTAGCTTAAATGCCAGCAACAATCCACGGTGGCCTCCCATTTCTCGGGGGAAATTACTTCTGCGTCATTCAGTGGTTAGAAATGGGAACAGAAGAGTCTAAGGATGAAAAACCCAAAAGCCTCCTCCAAGCAGAGACTGTGTGAAACCCTGTTAGAAGTAAAAGCACATTCAGGAATCCTAATCTTAGTTTTGTAACCAACATGCCGAGCAGCCCTGGCACATCTCTGCTGCTCTCGCTTCATTTACTTATCCTCTTCAGAAGATACACTCTTTAGGAGAGGGTTCCATATTTTCTATGCTTTCTAGGTATTGCTGAACTTTTTAGTTCTCACCATGTTTATCTTTTCACATCAAAGTGAAAAATAATGTTACTATGAGTTTAAAAATTGCATAATTCCCCTTTTTTGCCTGGTTACTCACCAAAACTCACACCTGAAGACTACCTGGAAGATGTGCCAAACTGACAAGATTAAACAATATTCTGGAAAAATCACACTGTAATTAACTACCGCTGAAGGGTCTCACCTCAGCCTTAAGAACTGGATCGCCGCATCCATGAGCCAGAAAACTCAAGCTTCCATTAACAGCTGCTAGAGTCATTTGTCCCATGTTTTCTTGCCTTTCACCATTAATGTTGAGATAGGTATTAACAGTAGCCATCTGTTGTCCATCAGTACAAGCACTGACTTCCATTCCTTCTTCCAAATCCCCTTAGAGAATAAAAAGATAGTGCTTCATTTACAGGAACAACACTGACAGACATTGTTTCAAAGCCAGGTGTTTAATTACTTAGGTGATCAATCAGTGCCTGAGTGTGTTAGGTGTTTTGTGGGAAAAAAAAAAACACAAGAGGAGATAAACAGAAGAAAATTAGATAAGTGTCAGTGTTTGGTTTGCCTTTTTTTTTTTTTTCCCCCTCTTCTGTGTGGCTTGTGAATGATTTACAAATGCAGATTTGTTACTGCCAAGAAAGCACTGGATCAATGTAAGTCTAAATAATTCTCTTGGACACAGTGATTTAGAAGCTTTTTTTCTACTTTAGTCCTCCACTGTCCCGTGTTGCTGATGTTTCAAAACTGCTTAGACAGTCAATGAATGTGTGTCAGTCACTCATCCACCCATCACACTTAAGTTGTTGCTGCCCAAGTACTGATGAGCATAAGCAGAAATGATTGGCCAAGTGCACATAGAATCTGGATTGAGAGAGTTTGACTTGAATCATTTATACAAACTTCTGTAATTCACAAACTAATGGTCTGAATCTCAAATCCATCACAGCACTTACAAGTGAGGCTGTGAACCTGAGAGAAATTCCACTGCAGAAGTGTGGAATGGCAAAGCCGTAACTGAAACTAGGACCAGGATTGTCAGCAACGTGAGTTTGAGACAACTGTCACACCACCAAATCTACCTGGTTTGCACACAAATCTAATGTAGGTGAAAGGTGGCTGAGTCACAACAGTCAGCACTTGCAGCAGGTCTCATTCCATCTGACTTTAGTCACCGAAAAGTTAGGCACAGTCTAAGCCCTGAGCCGTGTTTCCTCTCTGTTGTCAGTCAGAATTGACTGCTGCTGAGCGACTCGCCGCAGAGGGGGATTTCATACATCCTATTTCATACATCTGTTTCAGCACAGGGTAGAGTCAGCCTCTGGAGGTGCCTTTCTCTTTCCTTTCATTGAAATCAGAATGTAATGATTATCTTAAATGAGGCACACAACTTTAAGATGGCTAAATCAAGATGAAATTAATCCTGTCTTCGATCACCATCTATTATAATCCTTCCCTGGCTAGTAATCATACAAATGTCTCCCAAACTGACCTTTGTATAACAAGTTTCAAGCTTCAGCTTTTCATTATCTGAAAGACCATAGCTTGAATTGCCATGAAACTGAGTTAGCTTGGTACTAGGGAGACATAGCCTGCCTTTCTGCCTCTTCATACCACTGACAGCTGTGAATCATAGAATATCTCAAGTTGGAAGGGACCCATAAGGATCATCGAGTTCAACTCCCTGCTCCTTGCAGGATCACCTAAGACTAAACCGTATGACTAAAAGTGTTATCCGTGAAGGTACATACCTTTCAAATATCCCATGTAGTACTGAAAACACTCCTTTCCTTTAGAAGCAGCTACTTTTACTTTCTCTTTCTGATCAATAATCCCCTCCACCAGGATTTGGCTCTGAACGGATGAGGAAGTAGCCGTTCCTGTCAGGCCTAGCCAGATATCTTCAAAGGCTCTTAACTGCAGCCATAAAGGAAAAACATTTATTCAAAGCCGCCACACAGAATTAATGACTGCACAGAGATGATGCTCAAGTATCAGTGCTTCCCACAGAAGGGTATGTGGTGAGGGAAATGTTTTCCAATGCTTGTGCACTACACAGGACTTAACGCTCTTAAGAGAGGCACAAACATTAGGATGATTGGTTCAAGAGCTGAATGACTGGACAGCACAAGGCTTATGGACAAAATTTTAATGGTAGCAATGAAAGAAGCATACTCTAACAGTTAGTTCCCTGTGATGCTGCTAATTTGTGCCATTTATGCCAAAACAAAGAACAGAAAGAGCCCAAGTAGAGTAGCTGATACTTCTTTCACCTCCCTTCTTTCTAAAGAGAGAGGGAAAAATAATTTAGTATTTGCCTTAGCCTGTTACTGATTAAATCATCATCATTTTGTTAAGGAGTGGCCTGTTGTCTCAGTTAACGATGCCTGACTGCCCACATTCCTTCTAGTGAAGAATCTGGATTGTGCTGACCACATTACTCTTCTGCCTCACTCTGTTGCCACCATCAGCTTCTCCACCTCACTCATTTCACAGAAAATGAAGAGCAAATGCACAATAGAGTGGGAGAGAAAAAGGAAGAGATTTGCCTCAGGCTGACCATCTTATTAGCTGTTCTGTGCCTTTCTTAAGGCCAGGTCTTTTTTTCTGGCAAATGATGCTTTGTATGAATCTCACATTTTGTTTCCCTCTTTTTTTTTTTTTCGTGGTACAAAAACCCATGCCTTTCCAAAAAGACCAGTCATGCTGAAGAAGGTGAGCTATAGCAACACACAGCTTCTTAAAACTTTTATATACTCCAGTTGATATACACTTACTGTATGTGTCACTGAGCTCTGCAGATAACTAATGTTGGTGCCTTCCTTTCTCTCTTGATCATACTGCATGTACATTGCATAACCGCTCCTTTAAAAACAGAACTAAAGAGACCAGGAGTATTTTACTTGCCTGCTGTTCTAAAGTCACTGGCTGCACCTGAACAGTTTGGAAGATAGATGGCAGTAGGCCTTTAAAAACCAAAAACCAGAACTCACTGCCAATAAAATAAAATCAAAACTCACTTCCATTTCCAAAGAATAGTTCTTCACATCAGCTGTACTCTGATTTTTTAACGATACTCCAATCAACCCCTCATCTCTCCCACGATCTCCAAGGTGGAATCTGCCCTCTGATTGCAAAATGATGTCATCTTTGTTGAGCTGGTGTTTTCCAGAGAAAACAATTGCCTAAGTATGAACAAAAAAGGTGTGAAAGCTTAATTCTTCCAAAGAAATGGGCTCTGCATAGAGTACTAAGAGGTTGTACAATGTGGGCATTCTCATAAAATTACACAATGAAGTAATGAACAAAACTTGCAGTTTCAGAAACCAGCACATCCTCCTTCTCACGGCACTGTCTTAATTCATTAAATCTTCATTTTCTGTGGTATAACAAAGCATATTCAGGGATTACAGCCTAAGACAAGATGAACAGCTAGAATATAACTATATTTTGTTAAAACAAGGGGGTTTTTTTTGGTCTTACGCTTCTCAACTAGTCTAGCTAGGCATTTTGATGCATGCCTTTGAAGAAAAGGATCCAAAAGAATACAGAGGCACCTGATTTTGAAATGACTTGCATATACATTTTTTGCATTGTAAACAGGCTCCAACACATCTTGGTCTTGAAAAAAGTTTTCACTGGCATAAAAATTTGGCTGCTGTTTCCCATTGCTACCAGGGTGTAACCTGCTCTGACATTAAACGAGGAAACCAACTGAGATGCATTTTAGCCACTGGGAACTGGAAAGAGACCACATTTATTACAAGTTCAAAGTTTTGTGTTTATTTTGAGTATCTATAGGCAACTCTGGGGTCCAGTGTGCACCTAAGGAAGATCATGGATGGGTCTTCGGTTTATGTGTGTAGTATAAAAATAAATGACAATGATAAGCTTACACTAAGGTTCAAAAATCCATCACTACCAGCAGAGCAGCCATAAAACCCAGTAAATTTTTACATATAGAGTAAGGAAAACACTTTTATTCCTCTTTCTTTAGTTTCCTTTTTGATCTCTTATGAGCCTGTTTATATATTCTCCAGAAACATGAAATTAAAAGACCTTTGAGAGAGGAATAGGAAAGAAAGAACATGGAGGAAGTGGGAATATTTACAACCAAAACAGGACCTATAGAATATACTACAGCAGTAAACACAACCTTTCTGCCTCAGCCCATCAAAAGACACTATTTATGGTCTGTTAAGTTACAAAAGTATGGCAATTCTCATGAAAAGTTGCAGCTGAGGAAAACTGAGTCCCCACACCAGTAATTATGTTTAAAGTGAAGTAGGTTCAATGTGTTTATGTGACACTTACATTTGGAAGGTCACAGAACTCAAAGCTCATGTAATAGTCCAGGCAAGAGGAGTAGTTTGTTTCTATTTTACCCAGAATCTTCTGTTTGGTGCATGAGGTCAAGAAAATATTTTCCAGAACAGCTTCTAACTGAAATTTGTCAGGATAAAAGAATTGATTTCTCTGCAAGGAACCAAGAAAATAAAGTTAAAACATGACAACAGAATCTTAAGACACTCCTCCATGCCCCCTCATCTCAGCTCTCAAGCTCATCCTATCCCTGTACTGGGCTTTTTTTTATTCTAGTAGCTTCAGGGTTTTAACGTAATATTTCCACTTCACAATGTTTGGGCTGATCAGCACAGTTACTGGTCCCCATCCTACACAATTAACAGTTTTGCAAATTTAGGGCACAAGTGAGGCTTCTAGTTTGTAAGAACTATTTTTTTCTTAATTAGGCTACATTCAGCTTTCTTCCTATGCATGTAAAAGGTAAAATGAAATGATGGTATTTCATAGAAAGTGGTACTCTACAGAAGTTTTCTCAAAACTCACTCAAAACTACATATAAAAAGTAAATAAATTCCCATCTAATAAGAGCAGTTTCTGTGAAAACGGTTAGTTAACAGATACAACTGCCTTCTCTTACCTCATATGTTAAATTGTGTTTGAATTTTTTGTCATCCCAGTTCAGATCTAGATATTCATTAAACAATGCTGATCTTTGCTCTAGAGACCCACATGCATGCAGGTGTTCCATATTTAATATTCTCTGAAACTGGAAGAGGGAAAAAAATTAAGATATACATATTAGTAATTTTCTAAAAAAATGTGTTCAGTATATACTAGAGGAGTATGCTTTCTGGGCAAACATACACCCCTCTGAGAACACCTGAATGGTCTATATCCATAACAGACTGCTTCGATCTCTACCAAGAAACCTAAGGGACTGATGATTCTGTCCTGAGTGAAAGCTGCATCCCAAATACAAACATACCTGGCAACATGAAACAGAATTCTTCAGAGGTTTTATTTTTCTTCCTCTGAGACATGAAAAGGTTGACTTCAAGTTATCACATGAAAACTTTTTACAAGTGCAGAAAAATTTCATTCTGTGAGACTCAAATCCAGAAATGTAGCTATACCCCCATCCCTTCTTAGACTCAAAGACTCATACCTGACCCGAAGAGAGTGTCACACAGCCATCCCAAGCAGCGATGTTCACCCTCGATTTATCCTCCAGGGTCAGTCGGATGTCACCAGGCTGCCCACCATTCCCTGCGAGCTGCAGCTGAAACCAGAAGAGAAGGATTTGTCCAGTGAAGTAAGACTACAACTTGCAGAGGAGCCTGCAGGGCGACCTAGCAGAACGGTCTTCACCCAGTGGAGAAAAAAAGAAACACAATTAAAACTGTGACCGAACAATGTTAAAACTCCATTGAACTCAACGTAGCCTGGAAGCTCAGGGCCTTAGACAAACACACAGGGAAACTGCACGTTTACAACCGAGGCAACAGAAGTCTTTCTATTACCTTCTCTGGAAGCTGCGTTGGGTCTATCACACATAGCAATTAATGACACCAGTGGAATAATGCCACTACAAGAGAATTTAGTCCTCTGAATATGACGCTTGAGACCTATTGACTACTTAGAGAAAACAACCTGAGAGCACTCTGGCACCACTATGAGTACCAAAAAGACTCCAGATGAACAAACAGAACACTGCACAGTTTGCACAGCTTATTATTGAGCAGAAAGTCTTCAGCTTCAGTAGCTGGAGTGTCCTGGCCCATGCAGTGCATATTCAGACAGAAAATATTCTGTAGACTTTGATCTTGAAGGATGATTTGTGGAGTTCCTCCTCTTTTTCTCCATATATGCTTTGCAAGTGTACCATACAATTGTATTTTAAAGGCTTTCTAGCTTCAGACATTTTCACACCTGCGTTGCACTTTCCTATACAGTTCAAAAATTTGGGTTTGCTCTACGTGGGTATCAAAGGGGTTTTGTGGGTTTTGTTTGTTTGTTTGTTTTGTGGAATAGGAGTTTGTTCATCACTTTGTTGACAAAATTTGCCTCATTTTCATTGCTAGGCTGGCTCCTGTGCACTTCTGGCTTCTTACCATCCAAAATGGATCGATGCTAAAATTGCAAGACACTGTCAGCTAGCAACAGTTATGCTTAGAAAAGGAAACAATGCTGGTGGCTTGGACACAAGGAGGTAACAGCACTTGGCGTCCTTTACATTTTTCAGGATGGTATCTGGTTCTGCAATTGTTTGAGATGAAAGGTACACCAACAGTAAATACAGTATTACAGCTTTGTATTTTGCAGCTCTTTTTCATGATCTCACCTGCTGGTTGTACTTTCTGCCTCTTCTTTCTGACAGGAAACGGACCTCCAGTTGCTTCAGAGTGTAATTAAATGGGTGGGCAACAGTGGCTCTGTAGTTCATTTGGTCTCTTCCAAACTTCAAAGAAGATGACACTGATATCTGATCCATATCAACAGATGTAAAAGGAAAAGGTGAAATAAACCATCTCTTACATACTGACCTCAAACATACACCCAGTAAGATTTCCCTGTACCTTTTCCTCAGATGAATTATGTGTGTAATTAAGTCCTATTTGAAGTAGTGAGGCAAATTAATATTCAAACAAGGACATTCTTACTACTTGAATTTCCTACATGGCAGAGCTGAAAGTAAAACTATTCTCTGTATTTTACTAAAATCATGAAACATGCTTAAGTTTGATGAGGCTTAAGTTTGGTCTCATCTTTAGGCACTGTAGGCTCCACTGCCACAGAGTGCTCAGACACAGCTTGCAAAGTTAAAGCACAAGAAAAAACATTTGCAGAATCAGGAACTAAATTCTGTAATGTTGCTGGGAGCAAAATATTTTTTGTGGCAATTTAAATAGTGGTGGCATTTAAATAATTGTGGTAATTTAAGTAGTAGTACAAAAATACATTCTATACAACTTCTAAAGTAAATTTTGGAATTTTAGCACCTGTTTAAAGAAATTAAGAAATTCTAATTCTTTTTGCAGGCACATTTATATTTTCGTATGGTAACATATTTTATACATTGTCTTTTATCTTTCCTTTATTCAGAAAATAATGCAATACTCAAAGTGCTGCATTTCAGACGCACATATAAAGATAGCATAGTTAGTTGCAAGTCAGTAAGCTTCCCCATTTAACCACAGTTGGAAATCAACTTAACCAAAGTTCTCCTAGTTCTGTCTTTTTTACTATTTATATTTTTAAAAAATAACGCTGACTTACTTTAAGAAAATAAAAACTGATTTAAACTGTGTCAAAGTTGTCATTCTCACTAATAAAGAGGAAAATGAAAGAATGAAATACAAAAGAGCTTCAGTTGAATCAGTAATGCTGAAAACGCTAAACACAGGTGTGTGTCACACTTCTACGTGGGTAAACATGGCACATATCCATGCAACAGGTAGCTTCTTCATCCTTTTCAAACTCACACTAATGCTCACACTTACTCATTTGTCTTAGATTTTCTTTCTTTCCCCCTAAGCTGCTTTGAACATGATGTTTGTGCTATTCTTTCCATCTACTCCCAAAAGCTGTCGTAGAGCCTTTGAGAGTGTTGGGAATGGCCTTTATCCAGTGCTTTGCACCATATGCATTTTCATTGCCTTTGGTTATGCAGCAAGCTGTGGGGTTACTGCAAACAAAAAAAAGTAGTATGGCCTGGAAATGCGTCCAACAAGAATGGACTACTTGTCTTTCATAGTCATAGAAGGAGGATAGTTTGCCTCCTACTTGAATTCCCTGGCTTGCTTAATGCCCTTTTTTTTGCTTTCTTAATTCCCTTTTTTTTTTTTTTTTTTTTAAAAAAAAAAAAAAAAAAAAAAGAAGAACCACTTGATATTCTTGTAATTTTGACATTTAGTTGCTGCGGGCTGCTGTACCTGGTCCTCCTCATTCCAAATGACAGTAAGATCATCCTGGTGACTACGTGGCGAATGTTTCACATATACGTTGACCCTCGCATGCCATGGGAAAGGGATGGAGAGAGGATGGAAAAGTTCCACTACAAGGGGAAAAAAGCAAGTAAGTTTTCCCCACCACAAATCATTACTGTTCATTTTCTGATAAAGAAAAAGGCATAGGACATATTCTCCCACACGCAGCAGGGCAACAAGTTGGTTCCCAGAGAAAGCATGGTCTTTGCTCACACACATATGTGCATGTACCAACAGCCACAATGACTTTAGTGTTCTGATTTCTGCTGAATACAAAGAAAAGTAAGGGAAAACAGGAATCCTCTATTTACCAGCAAAACAGTAATTACCTGCAATAATCAAAAGATTGATACCTACACCCAGAGCAAATTCCAGCATGAACAGTCAGGAGAGTAATCTTTAGGAAGCTGAGATGACCTTACACTGGAAGAGGAACAGCTTACAACTCTCAAACAAGTGCAGTTATTTTCTCTATTTTTAGATAACAAAGCCTCAACATAAGGGTTTAGCACCTCAAGGTAGTGGCCAGCATGACCAGTGCTCCCTGCAGTATCCAGTGCAGCAGAATAACAGAATTTACTACAGTTGCTGAAAAAAGTTTCAGAAATGGGTGACAATAAAATAACAAAAAATAAAATTATATCCCAGAGTAACAAAAACATACAAAAGAAGAAGAAAACAGAAAAATAAACAAAAAATGAACTTAAAATGTAATGGTTTTACTCTCCAAATTCAAAGGGATACTTCAACAACCTTCAGAAAAAATGTTATCTGTGGGATGAATCTCTTTATACCTCTAGTGCAGTGACTGAAGGACAAATCTGAGATGTGGATCACCTCAAAACCCTTTCCTTCTCTCAACTGCGAGAGATTTGCATTTAGATACCCACTTCATAATAAGCAACCCTGACCACTGTATTTGAGGCTGAATCTTCCTCAAGCTACAGGTGCACTTGTGGAGCTGGGAGCATTTCTGGTTAGCAAGTCCAGGTGTGCATGTCACACGTGTGGCAACCTCACAGCATAGTAAGACTCCAGATCCTATAAAGCTCCTCCTCAGCACCTTGACTCCTCCTGGAAGGAAATAAATGTGTTTCTTTTCCAGTCCTTTCCAGCTGGATCCTTAAGTCATAAAATTACAGAACCAAGACCCTGATCTACACTGCAGAGTGTACTATTGCTCATACTACACCTATTCTCCCCTCTGTCCCACCAAAGTTGTTTGTGTTTGTGAAAAAAAATGAAACCTTCACTGGCACAGAGCTATGGAACTATTTTATTCAAAATGGAACCATCAGGAAGTAGAGAGGGAGAGCCCCACACATTGGCATTTCTCATTCAAATCACTGCTCTGAATGAAAGCAAATGCAGATGTGAATCCCAGGCAGCCACCTCCCAGCTAAGTATCCTAGTGCCTTGGCTAGAATGAACGTAGCCGCAATACTTTTAACTCTCTTCTCTGTTTACAAATGGTATCTAGTCCAAAACTAGTTCCTAGGTTTCCTTTGCTTTTCATTAAATATTTAAAATATTCAAAAGCAAATATAAAAACAAAAACAAATGTTTCATTTAATCCAGAACACTTCTGAAATTTGGTGTAAAATAACGATAGACATTTTAAACTGTTGAATGACTTTTCACTCTGGCCAAACTTTTCCATGGTACTACTACAGTTTATTTAAGCTTTACATTCCATATCCACAAAGCAGAAATTGTGCTCTCAAGTGGATGTTTCTAACAGCCAGACCTATAATGAATTTAAAGCAAATAAGAACTTAGAAGGCCTAGATTGAAACAATTTGAATATGCCTTTTGAAATCAGATTTATGTGGTTTAGTTTATTTTATAGTCTGCTATCAACACTGGCAAAAGACTTGAGAAACCTACCCTGAATGTCATGACCTCCAGGCAACTTTGGGAAGAGTCCAGTGTAAGTGCCCGTTAGCTTTATCTCTTTGCCATCCCACAGAGCAATCTGCCTCAACAGACGTGTTCTGTTGCCTTTTTGGTAAACCGTCATAAACAGAAGCCGCCTTGGAACAATTTTTAACTGAAAAATAAAAGAGGGAAACCACATCAAATCCCAAGTTCTCTGAAAAGTTAAACACCTGAGTGTGTAATTTTGATACGGTAAAGTCCTGTGGAATCTAGCTTTAGAAATGTGTTTATAAAAGGTCTAATACAATGATACCCTAAAGCCCACTGCTTTTGTATAAGTAGCTATTCATTTCTGCTTGACTTCATTCCTACAGTAAGCCATCTTCTCACATAATGGAACATACATAAACAACTATCTCCTTTACAATAGTCTTTGCTTATTATATATTTTGATTTTCTATCTCTCTTATCTCACTGAATAATTCTCACAACATCAAGAGCCCCACTATTACAGAATAAATCCAGCAGACAGCACAAACAATAATACCTATTTGTGACATCTTTTCTTCCTTATTTAGAAAAATAAGTAGGTGTGGTACCTGTATAATAAAAATTGGCAATTGGTCTGTTTGTAATGTATTATTTTTCTTATTTCCCATATATCCTATATATGTGCTTCATCTATAGGAGCAAACAAATATAAAAATCAAACAACAGTTTATACCATCGGACACCCAACTGATCTGCAGTCACATGTTTGCTCATGCTACTGCAGAAATCAAAGGCAAAACGCCTCATAGCAGCTGGAGCTGTATTTGACCTTCACTGTTTGGCAGCCAGTATCCTGAATGCCATACTCAAGAAACAGGGCAGTCACAGATTGTCTTTTGCCATCTGAGTTGATGATACCAACCTGGGACATTGTTTGTATTATTTCAATGACATTAGTGTAGCTGGTTCCAGTGAAAGTTAGCTTAGCTGTAACATCGAAATCCCTTTTTTCCATCCTGAGGTAGAGTTTGCCTTTTGCTTCACTCATATCATAATTTACCTTTTCAAGTTCCCATTAAATTAAAAAAAAAAAGAAAGCAAAAAAAGAGAGAAAGAGAAAATAAACTTCAATATTGTGCTCACATTCTTTGCACAGTATGTTATATTATGGTTCTCAGGACCTAAGAGAGATCTGATTTTCCCTTATGTTCACATCATAGAAGGCACAGCTACAAAATAGCATAAATTGAATAACATGCATAAGAAACAAGTTTTTATGTAAGCAAGAGTAGCTGTGCTGCATTTGACTGACAAATAATCCCATTCATCTTCCTTGCTTATCCTTGCTGTTGTGTATTTCTGCACTACAAACAGCCAATATCCAGAACTGCTTTCTGCCCAGTCTCTCTTTTTTTAGTAGCCAGAATAATTAAAAATGTTCCTGAGAGGAGTCTACCAGAAGTCACAATTAATGCAGATGCACAGAAGCAGAGTCAAATGGAATAAATCCTTTCCAGTAGGTTGGGATTGTTAGCATCTTTGAAAACATGAACATCCTCAACAACAACAAAAAGGTCAGAGATACTAGTACTAGAAATAATGCAGTTTGACTCCTAAAATATTAGACAAATCTAATTTATAGTGATGTATGTGACAGATAACTTGCAGATAGTTACCTTAGAAGACAGTTCTGCTGCACTGGGAAAGTACTGTAGAAAGACGGGATGAGTCTGGAGTGCTTTTATATTCAATTCTTCACTAAAGGGAAGAAATGTACTTTTGTTGAACAGTATCTCAGAAAGTCCGCTCACTGACAGCACAAGTTCATCTGAGTAATCTCTCAGCCTGCCACAGATTTTAGAGTTACAAATTGCAATACCTTCCACTGAACACTTACTCAGGTCACAATTTTTGATGTATTCATACAAAGGCAAAAGAGGCCAAACAGCAGTGCTATCTCTGACCTCAGTGAAAAATCTGCATATGCATCCCAGGGACAAAATGTGGCCCACTGGATCAGAAATTACTTTGGGTAGTAATTTACTAGCCACAGTAAATGCATCAGCTTTGTAACAATGAGATAGGTACTTTGGAGTCTGACTTTGCAAGCATTGTCATGTTTCCAGACTTAGAATTATTAGAGAGTTTAACAGAACTTACAAGACTTTTCAGTGCAAAGGTCTTTTGCTAGAAACTTAAGAAATATCTGAAATACCTCAAGGCTGAAAATATTACCTCTTAAACACCCTCAAAACCCTACACTTTTGTTTATATGCAATACCAAATACACTTTTGAAGTAAAGAATTGGTCTATTTATTCTTCATTTCTTTAAAGAACTTTGAAAATTTTTAGAAGACATAAAAAAATAGAGAAATTAGCATGGCAGATACAGCCATACTGATACCAACTTAGAAAAACTGAGTGAGTCTCCATAATTTTACAAGGTTCAACTGTGACAAAACAATTTAATAAGATTTAAACAGTTATGTCAAGTTAAGGTATATTTTTAAGTACTTGTCTGGGTCAGACCTAGGGTTTTCTGGATTATTTCACTGTCTGCTACTTCGATGCCATGGAGACAGGCAAAAAGACAAGCATGCCCCAAGCTGTGAGGAGGGGAGTCTCCCTGCAGCCCTTCATAAGCTTCCTGAGGTATACGGACTGTTTAGTGTGACTATTTACTTTATCAAAGATTTGTTATCCATTTCACCAGTGCTTTGGTGACTAAAACAATAACCTTTTCCATGGAATCACAGTGGCCTAATGACATTTCTACAGTGCCCAGAATGACCCTTTTACCCTTGCTGGTCTTTTTTCCTGCTAAAAAGGTAAAGGAGAAGTTTGTGTTTTGTTCATAGGCCAGCCTCAGAGCTCCTTCAATTTCATTTTCGGTCAGGACTTCTTGAATTGTCATCTGGGGGGAGGGGAGCAAAAATAAACAAATCACACACCATAGCTTCTACCCAGCATCTCCCCTAAACAGAGCACAATCTCTTGACTGGCTTAAAACCATCATCTTGACTGAAGTTTATCTTCCAGACAGGCCTTCTACATGCTTTCTAGACCTCAACCAAATGCATCAAGAGATATCTTCCTTTTTTTCCTGTGAGTATTTTTCCATAGCTACTCATTTGCATTATTGACAAATATTAGCCTTACTTTCAATGTACCCTTATCTGGTTTAAGTTTAGAGCCACCAGTTCTTGTTTATGTCTCCTCTACTCTTTTTCATATACTGTAAAGAAACTGCCTTTCCTTCTTTTTTTAATGAAGCAGATCTTTTAATCTTTTTAATCCACAAATCTTTTAATCCAGGGTATTTTCTCCCTCCCTCAGCTACTAGCTTGTCTACAGCTTTATCATGAAACTGCTAAAGAATCCCTCTGGGGAAGATGAGCACCGTCTCCCACACTTAAATATCAACACATGTTGTGTTTGCCAAAGTCTGTGCGATCAGTATTCCTGAAGTCCCATGATTACACTCATAACTTATATATGAATAAGGCACCTAAAGAGTTACCATCTCTGTTTTTTTTTTTTTCCCCTCAAACATCTAGAGGATATGACATTTCACTAAAAACTATGGGGGAAGAAGCAGGGGATATATCTAATACCTTTTAATAAAATGTTGGCATTAAATATTCCCTTGAAACGCTGACGCTTAATATGCATGTTTAATATTGACCTAACGTTTATTTTCAGAAAAGCCTACCTTTAATCTTGTATTCTAGCTACCTATCCTCCTATTTGAAGAGAAGGTGATGGATGACTTAGATATCTAGTTGGAGACGTCCCTGCTCACTGCAGGGGGGTTGGACTAGATGACCTCTAAAGGTCCCTTCCAGCCCAAATGATTCTATGATTCTATGTGCTGTTCTGTGTACTACCCTCCAAAAGAGAAGGAGACATTTCAACTAACACTTCTTTCTCCCAAGGGATGAACAGGTACAACCTTTGTTGATCTTACTGAGTAGTTTGGAATACAAATCCATTTCTGTTTATTCAACACTGTAACATTTTATGCTACAAATGGTTTAATCAAGCTAAGGAATTCTCTAGGTATGAAGGACAGCTGTTTTCTACCACAAGTCCTTTCTACTTTAGTAAGCCATATCAGCTAGGAAGTGACAGTAAATGAGTGCCTTCCTGAAATGATTAATCCTGAAACTGGGGATTTCAGGTACCTGCTGAGTTTCCTTGGAAGCAGACCACATTAGCTGTGTACTTAAGTTAAACAAGGATTCAGATAAACTGGATCAAGTCACCTCTCATCTGCACTTGTGTGAACCTGGAATAATATCACTGAGGCCTCTGGATTCATGTTACTGTAAATCAGATGACCACTCTAATCAGAGCACAACAAAAGATCTATGGTTTATTACCTTCAGAAAGAAGGGAAGTCCCAGATGATGGAGAAATGATATTGAATGTTTCACCTCTGCCATGAATTCAAATATACCACAGAGTTGAAAGTCTGTGTCAACATCCACAGTCACAGTTATATCTTTGTCATCATACTGGATTTCACAGATAGTCTTGGCTTTGTTTTCTAAATAGCAAGAACAGAATAGTGCCATTTTGAGGGGCTCACTTTGAAGAAATTTCAGTACTGTCTGCATAAAATCAATCCAGCCAGCTTTTGGGTTAAGACATTCATCATGACAAAGTCATCCATTCAGGATGACAAGAGCTTCGGCCTGTGACTGGAGGAGTGCAGAGTTTTTTGGATGTCCTTGAACATACAAAGCCTTCAGTTAACAGAGCTTGTGTACCCACACACAAGTGCTAAATGACAAGTCAGTTCCCAACAGTCATGTGTTTTTGCAGCTGGAGCTGACTAGCTTATGCAGCCAACTATGGCACTTGGCAGGTAGTAGCCACTTCTAGAGAAGAACCTGAGATGTTCTGACCTCTAGTGACTCCTTCCGTTCCAGCTACAGCAGACCAACACTGCTCAAACAACACAACTTGAAGACCTTTCCCTGACGTTCCCACCAGCTTTTCATATTTGAAAAAGCAAATACAGACTGCTAAAAGACAAAAATCAGATGAGAGATGTGAAACCCCAAAACTCTTTATGGAGAAGACAAAATCACAGACATGTATGCAATCATACAGTGACCACTCTGGCTGCTGTCCTGAAAGCCACATGTTGTCCTGTTGTTTTTTTCAGAATGAGTGAAAGGAGATGGTGCCACTAACATTAGTATTGATTCAGTGCATGCTAACTTCAATAATTCCTACTCTTTGGAGCTCTCACAGCTGTTGGGCTTTTTTTCAACATTAATGTACTCCCATATGGGCACTGAAGGTACTCAACCATAATGTAAATCAGCAGTTGAGGGATATGCAGATAGGATTTACGTCAGGGCAAGTTTTGAGGATAGACTGACTTATTCAGGATGGGTCTGTCTCCCTTCCATAGTTCAAACAACAAAAGCCATTTAGAATTATTTTCAAAGCCCACTTTAAACTACACTGGAATTCACATTTTTTGTGCTCTGTAACAAATTTTTTTTTGGTGATATTTGAATCTTATTTTACGCAGCTAAGTATCTTGGGGATCACCTGTTTTACCAGGTGTTGTATTGCACGAGATCTTTCATGGAATTAAAAAAACAGACGTAATATAACTAATAACAGACACTGTTTAAGAATGACAATTTTACTTACATACAAGAAAAAGTCCCTTTTTAGGTATTACCATAAAATCTTAGTCAGTTTGCAGCTGTTGAAGGAATAGTTGAACATCCGCAAAGAACTATCATATAACAAGAAACCTGCAAGGAATGGCAGGTACCTACCTGATTTCTGTAAACTGAGAATCATGTTGATTGCCTTAGGGTAGCCAGAAGCCTGTAGTGCCTCGCTACTATGTACACTTTGGCAAAAGATATCCACTTGTTGACCAACATAATAGGAGTTTACTATGTATGTGATTGATGTTTCTCCAGCTGCAATGTGCATATATCTTTCTTGAGTAGTGTTTCTCCCTTGAAAAACCAGATCTATCTAAAAAAATGGCACGTAGATATAAGTTCTTGAAACAACATTTAAATACTATTTAATTTTAAAACAGAAGGCAAATGCAAGTGAAAGTTCTCCCTAGTCTATACTTATGTCAAAAATCTATCCATTAACAAAAAAATCTTAGCCTTTCATTAATCATCTATGACTTTCCAGAATGAAGTCTATTCAATTGAATGAATTTCAGATCATGCCAGCTGCATTGATTTATGTCAAATTCTCATTAGGTTCTCTTTTATCCCACAAAAACCATGACTCCCTTTATATAAAGAATCCTTGATCCATGCATACTGCCAATATTTACCAGATAGTAGGTACTCTAGTACTTCCCTGAAAATAGCACTTAAAGAAGTACTTCTTTAAGTATAAAATTCCCCTTGAAGAACATAGGAGCAATATTCCAATTCCTGATGCAATGTCCTGGAACTATTCTGCAGAGTTACAATATCAACGATACACACCGTACTAACACTGACTGGAATAGTCTGGTCCAGAAAGCAGTCAAAAAGAAACTTTCCATTTCAGTAGTTCAGGTTTTAGCGATCCATAGTTTTTAAATATCAGAAAATCTCAGCTTCCATCCTGTACCTTATGAAATGGTAGTTTTCATTCAAGCCATGAGCTATTACATTATAATAAAGGACAATAATTTTAATGAAAAAAAAAAAAAACACCAAAAAACCAACCTGTAAAGATGATGGGACTCTGGCTTGTAGCAGCCATGGCCAAGTATGATGGAAATTCCCAGTTATGTTGGTACTTGTTTCAAACTCCTGGATTTGTCCTTCAAGAAATGTTAGATGAGCACCATAATGCACTTTCATACTAAAGCTCTTCATCACTTTCAGATTCAAGATGGTCTGTATGCAACAAAGGCAAATTGTGAAAACGTAGCTTTGTAAAAGGTAAAGCTCCTGTTAGTCGGGGTTCTTTCTTTGGTTCAGGCAGTATCATCTCAAAGATGAGTCAAAAAAATTAATCTCGTATAATTTTATAACACAACATAGTTACATTTGTCCCTTTTATTTTTAAATTCAACATTTTAACACATAAGTAGGGCCATGCCTTAACTCTATTAATTATGTAACTGATTAAATAAAGAGTAAGTGTTGTGCTGTAGGCTTCTGTATCTTAGACAAAAAAATATGCCAGGTAATGAGAGTATGGGAGGAAAATACCATTTGGAATGTAAACTGTGAAATCATACCAGTACTCACCTCTGTCTAGTCTATACAATGTACACTGCAGATCTATCAGACAGACTAGGTATATGAGCTAAAATGCACAGCCCTCTTCATGCAGTGCATGCTGCAAGCTCAGCTGTGGCTTGGGCTGTTCACACATTGGGAGCCAACCTCCAACCTCTTATTCCTATGAAAAGTTCTGGACCAGCAAGCTACTCTCCCAACCCCTCAAGAACAAACTGAGCCTCTGGACTCCCCTCCACCCTGAACTTTAGGGAAAAAAAAGAGAGAAAGAAAGCAGGAAGGAGAGGGAGGAGGGAGAAAAAGGAAATACAAATGTCTTTAAAACAGAAGCAAGCAGTATGACCCATGTATATTGGGACAACACCTAAATTCAGGAAAATCTTATTCCATCAGGAGCACAAGCAGCAATGTGCTTTTCTATCTCCATGCTCCACCTAGACAGATAGCACCTTTCCCAACTTCCTTTCACTTCTGATGGGTTACAGAACTCAGGAGGACAATCCTGCACAGCAAGAAAGTGACTGATTTGTTACCTGTCTGTTACAGACTGACATTTCATTTTACCACCACCACACTTCTCTGCCTCATCTTATCCCATCTCTTTCCAAGATAGTCCTTGTATGCACAGGTACAGACATCAAATGTCCCAGACCATTCATTTTGCACAAAAAGTTACAGTTCGCACATCCTGCAATGCACTTTCATGATGAATACTCCACCATACTTCAAATTGCATATTGAAGGACAGAAGACACTGCTGCTGTCTCTGTCAATTGAATTAAAGGTAAGGAAGGCCTAACTTAAGTATAGGTAAGGAAGAGCACTGGGTTTAGAAATAATTATAAATGAGAATGAAAGCTGAGGTGGTGTGACAACACAGACACCTTAATTCAGAAGGATACTTTATTGAAGTATTTTATTTTAAAATGTTGAGAACAATCTTTCCCACTTGTACTGACGACATTAAGGAGATTTTTTATGGTTGTGGTTTGCTCCACTTGGGCTATATTTTGTAGCAATAAGCTTTTTCTCCTGTATAAATCTTGACTTTTAAATGAAGCAGTATTATGAAGCAACTTTTAAATCTGTGCTATAATCTTATGCAAGATGCCATAACAGAATAGAAAAGATGATAAAGATGCCAAAGTTAACAACTGAATGAGTAAAATTCTATCCTCCTTGACAGAGAGACAAAAATTTCATCTAAATAGCAAATGCACGGTCACATCTACATCCTCTGTTCTTCGCCATCTGGCTTCCACTGCTACTGCTTCCATCATGGCATGATTCCAGGCTGGAATTCCTGTCACTGTCTGATAACTTACCTGCAACTCAATCCTGTCTTTTATTTGCAAAGTCTTCAGTGCCTCTATGTTGTGAGTAAGTTTGTAGTTAAGAGACACAACATCCAGCTTCTGGACAAAGAGCAGTTCTTCTGTAATCTGTTCAGTCCAAATAAAATATGACAAAAGTTAGCTGTTGCACATCTCTGATATTGAGACTGCTCTGATTAATTGTAATTATTGTACTAATTACACATTAGAGTAAAATCATGAAAACTATGAAAAATTTATGGTGAAGAATTGTCTCATTTTTTTAGTAAGTCACAACTTTGTAATGTAATAGGGAATATGTGGTACCAAGTAAAGATGCTTGATAAGAAAGGTTTGATACAGTTTGCAGAAGGGAGTCATGGATCATTGTGGATGTCAAATTTGTCGCAAGACGTCATTGCACAGAAGGAGTGGCTGAAAGATACTGCCTTCATTTAGTTAAGACCTTTAAAACCAAACCAGCCCCTGCAGAGTATTCCTATAAGGGCCTCATGCACAGCTATTTCAAATGGAGAAACAATATCTACCAAGTCAATTAGCTCACTTTAACTTCTATTTCACATCTTACTAGTATGGAGGAGACACTTACTTGCTTGCTGTTCACAGAAAAGTGAATAAGCCTTTTATAGAAGTTGCTGGTTTTTTCTGATATCACATCAACTAACATCCTCACAGGAA
>NW_009612413.1:34208-55049 GCF_000690535.1 Cariama cristata
GCCAATGTCAGCAGCTCCTTGAATGTTATGGGTTAGCACCGCATCCAACTCTTGTCTTTCCTGTTAATATTTCACAGCATATATAGCAAAGCTTGTGTAGAACCAAAAGCTTGCCACAATACACAGCTCAAACCAGAAATTTAGCAAATCTGTCTGTCCTACCTTTAACACCAATTAAAACCAGTTGCATTGAATTAGGGAAGTTACACTGGGAAACAGAAAAAATCAAGCCTAAGAGATAGGATAAAAAAAATATACATATTTCAGCTGACAGGGAAAAACAGTGTAAATGTTTCTCTTTGGTGGCAAAGAATTCCCAGTAGCTATCTGTTTCTCTACAGCAGAGAAATATGCAGAAATCACTAGTTATGGCAAGAAAGTAAATGATCGCAAGGAAGAAGATACTTCTGTGTGAGTACTCTACTCTCCTGCACCGATGACAAGAGAAGCCAAGCTTGTAATTGTCAACAGGAAAGCAAGAGATTCGCAGCCTTCCTTGTGCTGTTATCTTACTGAAGAAACAA
Source organism: Cariama cristata (assembly GCF_000690535.1). NCBI lineage: Eukaryota > Metazoa > Chordata > Aves > Cariamiformes > Cariamidae > Cariama > Cariama cristata. The sequence goes on from NW_009612413.1 coordinate 34,733, forward strand.
ACAGCAGTCTCCCAGTTAATCACTGTCTATTAGTTTGCATTGTAAATCACACTGATCAGTCTATAAATTGCAAACTTTTTTCTTCCTGTGCACTGCTGTATACTTTCATGATGAATGAAGAATATTTTTTTAGTATACCTGTTGTGTATCTGGAGTGAGATCAGCATTTGTGGGTTTGTATGTCTTACTGTATTTGCCACATAATATAAGGAACATCAAATAGTACAATAAAAAACCCAAAAAACCAAAACCAAAAACCAAACCAAAAAACCAAACCACACGAAGAGCATAACAAGGAAATGATTCAGGAAGTGCCACAGCCTGTATCCTATTATCCTATACATCTATTTTACTGCACATTACAGGTGTCAGGTTTTCAAAGTTTTTATTTTTATTCTGGCATTTATTACTAAAGCTTGACTATTTGTTCCCAATAAAATAGTCTAGAGTATGTCACTCAGTGCTTTGTACATGCAGTCTAACAGTCTGCAGGATACTTACATCAGTGACTTTTAGTATAAGGAGTCCTTGTAATTTACTTTCATCGACAGTGATCAAAGCCTGTGAATCTAGGCTCATTTTATCCAGCAAAACGTAGCCTGAACCATCGATTTTTACTGGTGCTCCAAGAGCCTGTACAAGCACAAAAAAAAGTAATTAAAAGATTCACGACTTTTACACATACCTACAGATACGCTATACACCTGAAACAATTATTCCTAATAAACAGCTCTAATAGCACTTAGCTGTAAATCGAGTATATCAGGCAGCATATCCATAGGATGTTTCAGAAATCTTGACAGCTTTTTATTACATTTTATACATTTTGTCTTTTTTGTTTTGAATATGTCTGACATATATTTGATAAGTGAGCCACCATAAACAGAACACAGGACAATGTGGGAGCAATTCCTGTCTAAGTGAAAAGTCAGCTAATTTTCTATGCTTGGCATTGCTCCAGTGGCCCAAAGCATCCATAAATCCAGTGAAACCAGACAGTATATGTAAGTTTATTATGGCAGCTGTTTTCGGAAGAGGGCAGGTGAATCTCGTCTTTGTATATTTAGATCTACCCTGACTTGCATATTGAATCCACAGATCATTCTGTGATAACATCTCTCTCAAAGTTTCCGTACACTTCTCCTGTCTTTTCCATTCCTGCCTATATAGCACTGACTGATGGGAATCTGTGAGAGGCCAAGCACTGTGATATCACGATTTCCAGTAGCAATACAAATTTTCAGTAAGAAAAGTCAGTGCGCAATCCAGTTAAATTTAGAACTGCTACTTCAGGAAATCCTGCTGCAGAATTTCTCCCCCTCTACCTACCTATAACAGCCTAGTCTGGGAAAACATACTGGGCAAGAATTGAGGGAAAAAGTGCCATTTTTCACTCCTCCATCAAAAGGCAAAAGGAGCTCAGCATGTCACACTAACTAGCTGAGAGAGGTCACACTGCCTTTCTTTACTTGGGAAGCTCTGAAAGCCACCTTGCTCCCCAGCTCGCACAGCTCCTCCCAGGTAACGACACTGTGGACTCCTTCAGAGATGGGAACTCCCAGGATGTCTGATGCCAACCAGGGGGACCATCCCAGAGATACAGCTGCACTTCCTTTGCTTTGTATAGAAATGAGACCATGCTGCAAATGATGGCACATTTGTGTAATACAGAGTGATCTGCCACAGAACTCCAGTTTTAGCCAGTAGAAAAACAAAGTGAAATCTTTTCAAGAAAGAAACTACTTTTTTTCTTATCCTACTAGTTGCTGTTCAGACTCAGAGTCTATAGCAAGATTCCCACCAAACCCAGAAGTTAAACTTCATTAATGACACAGGAGGTGTGATCTGGTGGTGCTCAGTCAGGCACTGTAAATGGTAAGGTTCAGTTTAGGGACAATTATATGGCCAGCATTTGCAAGAACTGCCACAGAGAAATGACTCACCAGGGCAGTCCAAACCAGCTTGTTCAAAGGTCACTGTTTGTTTTTCAACTAAATTCCCCAAAATATTTCTCAACTGAGGTCTTCCAGGAAATTGCAACTGCTGTTTAATGCTGGCTTTTTCACTCTGTGTGCTCTCCGCAATGGTCTTCACACATTACATACCTGTTTGTTAGCAATTTCAATTTTCTGTAAAGCTGAGTGAAAACTTTCTGAGGTGACAATTATCTATGTATTTTATATATTTTTTAACTATTTCAAAGTTTGGTTATCAAACTACTGAGAAACTGTAATTGCTGATAAAGTCAAAGAAAACTTGGAATACTCATTATTTCTGAAGATTAAAGCCTGCAGACTTCTCAATCATGCTTTTAAAAAAATACATCAGAGCTAGTACAAGCAAGTCCATTAACTGTAGGTACTGATTCATAGAAAATTTGGCTTATACCATACAAAAATACAGTGAATGACTGGCTCCATAAGTAAGATGTAACATTAAAAGAAGAGCATGTTTTTCTTGTTTCTCTGCTGCCTTTGAAACCATTAGACTATTTTCTTTTGACTTTAGTAGGTGCAAAGATCCTGGTTTAGATGTATAAACTCAAGACTAAAGCAAAAGAATTCCTTCCAATACCTGAATTGTTTGGCATTTGTTTTCTATAAACATTTTCCATTGAAGCTTCTTTTCAGGGTCGAAGTCCCCATTCATTTGAAGCTCACAAGTACCTGATTTCATTCCTATTCCAATATGATATTTTAACTGTTTTTGTGCAGTGATGGACAGCTTATTTTCCCTTGGGATTTCCTTCAGTTGAGCGAGGTCGTGCCTGAATTGAATTTCCAGTGTAATCTTTGGTTTGCACTCTGCTCTCACTTCAAGATGGGCAGTCTTGTCTTCTGTTTGAAGGACATAGAGAAGTTCTGCTTGGCACTTGTCTTTCTGAATAGATCCTGTAAGCCGTGACTGAGTTGGAATACTGAGATCCTATTGAGATTAAATAAAAAAAAATCCTTTGGATTATACATACACTTTAAGACAAATCAGTATTGAGTCTTTTTTTCTTCTCCCTTTAGCATATGGGAAAGGAGATTTTATGTTACAGTATCAGTGACAAAATCTACAATCTCTGTGTTGCCATTTTTCTCCTTTCCAACAGTAAGATGGCAATTTTGCCTGAATAAGGTCTGAGGGAAGATTTTTAGGACTGCTCTGCAGAATTTACAACTTCTGTATCTATATGAAGTTTTATATTTAGAAAAATACAAAATGCCTGTTTCTTCAGAGTGGCAAAGTTTACTGAACATCCTCTGCTTCACTCAGACCATACCAATCTCAGTTTTCAAACTAACCCACAAAAAATAATATGCCTAACAGATATTCTTGCATCTAGTGTTATAAGGAATTTTTTTTTTAAATATATACTAAAACTTCAAGTTTGTCTTGTGCAATATCCCAAATGAAATGTTTTCTCTCATTCTTTCAAAGTATTTGTAAAAACAATGAAAATTTTACTAATTTTAATATTTTAAGTGGTTTTCATTCCCTCTTCACTATGGGTGACACCCACTTTCTTGTAATTTTTGTTTTTATATTGCTACTTTGCAGTTGAAAAAGTTAAAACTGAGGAAATTAAAAGCAAAACATAAATGCCTATGAACATCTGGAAATAACCCCTAAATTCACAGTAATCATTCTTTCTAACGTAGTCAGTGAGGCTAGATGGAAAAACCAAGGAAATTTAACAAGTTCTGCTTCGATAAAAAAAGACAGATCAGAGAATATTTTCGACAGATAGTTCAAACTAAAACTGCTGTTGAGCCTTAGAGGGCAGCCTCGGTCTGTGAAGGCAATAAGCAGCAAAGACTGAACTAATCAGTCTACAGAGAACTCCTATGAACGGGATACGTCAGACACTTTCTTTGCCTAATGTAAATGTAAGGCAGATGTGTCTTTAGAGTGGCTTTCCAACACTCAAACGTTGTTTTAGCTAAAACCCTATATGGTCTGCATTTGATCCCAAATCTCTCTTTAAAAGCCTCAAAAAGCTACCTGCAGAAGCTGACATTCTGTTTCTGTTTCCAGTGTCCATTCAGCTTTATTCTGAACAGAGAGATCTCCTCTAGCCTTAAGTTTGCATTTGCCAGCCTGCAGCAACAAAATGCCCTCTGTGGTGGAGTCTGTGGGTGCAGATAACAGGACAGAGTTTTCAAAAGGCAACCCGAGCTGACTCAGCCAGTGAACTGAATGCCTGAGCATCCCTTGGAGTGTGTATTCATGTTCGCAGGAAGTCTCTATCTGCACATCAACTGTTCTGCCATCGCACTGGAGATTTATTAACAAGCCAATGTTGCAGATGTTCTGTCGAAATGAGCCCCCAAAGGCTACAGCATGAGGCAATCCCATCCTCTGCAACAGAAAAGATTATACGATTTAAAGCACACAAGGTAAAGCAACTGTCTTCCTAATTTGTTTCTAATTAATGAGAAAGTGTTTCTTCTTTCTGAACCAATATGCTTTTGAGAAGGACCATACAAGACAGATTGCTTCACAGAGAAATCAGAAATTTCTCTGTGAAACAAGCAAAAAAGAAACCAAAAATAAATGGCATATGGGGGGGGAGGAATTCTACAACAACATTTTCATAAGTACTGTAGAAGTAAAAGTTTGTAACCCCAAAGAAAACCTCCAAAATTTCAAACAGAAAAGATATGCTTTTCATTAAATTCTAGGACAAAAGTTTATTTTAATTAAAAAGCTATTATTAAGCAACTATTTTATGGCAGCAGCATTAACATGTACCATTGTTTTACTCCAAATTCTCAACTTCAAATATACTCCCTGTGCAAGTGCTCCAACTCCTTGCTTTGCCAGAACAACTTTAATGACCAAAACCGTAATTTCCATAAATAATTGTGTCAGGAGATAGATCTGTGACTCATAATGATCTGAAATGCACAAACTATAATGCCATACAGAAAACAATCTAGGCTTACCTCTAGACTGACGCACTTGTTTCTAAAAGTAAGTACCCATTCTGTATCTGTTTCGTTGCTTGCCAGGCTCACTTCTCCATCAGCTTTTAAACTGCAAGGTCCAAGGACAATATCAAGCATGCCCTTATACTTGTTACTTCTCACAGCTGACACCTTCACTTGGTTCTCTCTGGCAATTCCCAGAGACTGAAGCGAAGGCAAAGAATGCTGGAAGTCAATTTCTAAGTGAGGCTGGATGTTAGCAGTGGCATGGAGTTGCAGGCAGGCAAACATGTCATGAAAAGAAACATGTCCAAAGAAGATGACAGTAAAGTTGCTGGTAAGTATTGACCCATTCAGTGAAACTCTTGCTGGAGTCTGAAAAATTACAGGAAAAACTGTTGTAAAGTTTGTTTTCCTGTCAGGCCATATACTGTTTTTAAATACTTATGTTGCCAAAAGAGAACTATTTCCTTTCTACCCTGACATAATTTTGTATTCAACCTACATGTTTATAAATGCCTAAATGAATGGAGAGATGGCCTAAAATCTTTATTTTAGAGTTCCATAATAAAAATAACAGAAAAAACCTAACTCCACAACTCTGTTACAACAGTTACTAATACCAGAAAAATCAACCGGTATTGCTTTTACTATCATCACTTCTGTTTTTACTATAAGTAAATAGAGCTCTGGCACTGTGAGAATGTATTCAATTCCCCTCAGACCTCAGAAAAAAAATGACAAGAGTTATGCATATTGTACCCATGTCACATGAGGGAAGAATGGAAATGCATTTGTCTTTTTTGTCATTAGAACATCCATGGGAATCAGAATCTCTGTGATTACTATCTTTATAGAGACAAACGTCATCTGTAATGTCACTCACAGGAGATGTTTTTAACACATTCTTAAGAATACATCAGATTATAAGGTGTATCTTTCTCAAACCGTTCAAGAGCCACAGGGACTTTCATAAACAAATGGTTAGCTAGAAAGAGCAGAAAGTAGAGTAAGAAGTAATAAACAGTGAAATTCTCAGCTTGTGCCTCCTATGCTCTCTTGTCCAGTACATATCAGGTTGGCTGCTCAATAACAGAACAAGGGCATTTATACTGAGCTCAGATATATATTTATACTGGCAGAAGATACAGTTTGGAGACTTCAGCTAGAAACATTAATGCGACTCTTGCCTTTTGCCTGGTCCACACCTCTTATCTCCTGATGTTAGCTTTCTGCTAGGTGCAAGCTCGTGCACTGAGCGCTGAAGCAGCACAACTTGATTGTTTGCTGTAGGACACAGGAATATCTCCTTTAAAATTGCACCTGTTGGGCGCATAACATCCCTTACCTCTACTTTGTATTCTGCACTTGGTGCACAACTGTGCACTAAAGTGGTAAATCTATATCACTTGAATGCAAGTTTGTTGACAATTCTGATTCAGAATAAACAATCCATTGCAAGATGGTGAAACTGTGTGCAACCTTCCCCACAGACTTGCAAAGTTTTTGATGGAGAATTAATCTGACCTGTTTGAATCTGTGAATATTAAGGGAGTGAAAATATCTGAAAGTGTCTGCAAAACTACCAGCTAACTCAAATTCATTTCTACATCTCTGATGCCTTTCAGTACTTAGATTCCCTTAGTGGTAGTTAAGACAGTATGTTGTTGACAGCAGAGTTTATATATAAAGCCAGTACCTCAAAATGATGAAATGTAATTGCTCCATTGCAAAGGACAGAAAGTTGTTTGTTAGCAGATTCTCCACTGCAAGCAACCTGTTGGCATTATCAACAAGGCACATTCAGAGCATGAAGAAAAGCAGAAGACTAAAATACAAAGAAGCGAGCTCCCTTTCATGATAAAAAGCATGAAAATACTAAAACATAGCTTTAAGATTAAAGGTTAGAGATCAGTTTCAGAAAGATAAACAGTTTAGTGGATCTGAGGCTAAATCATGTCTCTAATCTTGCATTATCATGCCAAAATATTGTCAGTATAGATAAAGACAGAAGAATATCTTCAAATGGTAGGAAACTGTTAGTTGCTAAACAGAACTATTTTTGATACTCTTGCTTTTGATTTTGGCAGGAGATAGTTGCATTTCTTATGTTTGGCATAGAAAAATACCACTGTCACAAGTAGACATTCAGTGTTTCAAGTGTCATCAGCTCTGTCCCCTGTTGCAGAAAGGTAAGTCCTTGGGAAGTGCTGTTGGCTGTATGAAAACTACTGCCATTATCATTCACTCTGCTGTCAATACCACTGCACCTACAAAGAGCCATGTGATCCACCTGCAAACCCTGTTTTAGCAAGACGGAAAAGCTGCGACTGTGTGTTATTGTGCCTGGGCAAGCACCCACTCCAGTTTCATGACATAAATGTTTTGTTACCCATCACATCTCGAAAACTTGCTCTTTATAGCTCAAACTTGTTTGACAAAAATCTCTCTCCCTTCTGATCTACTAGCTTGCTCTCAAGTGGTAAATCTGAACAGTTGAGAATGCACAGCAGAAAGCTACATCAAATACACTATATAGCAGGATTTTTGCTGACCTCTAGTACACATGGAACAATATCAATCAGTCCTCCCACATCATGGTGAAGTGAAAGAGAAATTTCCATAGCACTGCCAGTGGTTTTCTTCTCTATTTCAATTTTGAGCTGTTCCATCTCCACTGTGGTTGTTATGCCTGCAGCAAACTTTTTGGTGAAATTCTATGCACAAAAGAAACCAAATCATGGAAAGAAACAAGCAACAACATTGGCAAAGGCAGAATCTGATTCACCATACTTAAACTTCACAGCCTGTGTCAGGGCAGCAGCACTGGTAGAAGAAAAGTGCAAATTCATCAAAGTGGCTTCATTGCAAATAGAGATTTTCCTGTTATGCTAGAACTTCTGAATGCTACGTACCAGTAATTCCTTCTGGCTCCAAAACATGTTGAGAGCATTCAGTACCCTGGAGGATTTGAGTCTTAAGGCATACACAATTAAAGCAGTGAAACTACCAGTAAGCAGGGCAAGGGGAACTGTATAGAATTCTTCCTCTGCACATTTCCGCGTCTCAGTGTACCACGGTAGCTGAACCCACCACAAATATTACTACGTTAGTGACTTGAGCCTTCCAGCAAATATTAGAACAAGTAAAATATTTGAACCCTTCTTTTTTGGAAGGATAATTTGAGATGCAAAAGAGCTATACATCGTTCACAGATCTATAACAGAAATGCAGATAGAAAGAAGAGTGCCCAAGCAACATCGTACCAGGAAACATGATCCATGACACTTCTGTGGGTAGAGATTTCCAAATGTGGAACACTCTTCCACTCTTTAGCACACATCCAAAGGATAACATCAGAACTAGTTAAATCAAGTACCAGATGAAATGCAGTACCTAGGCTTACTGACACTTACCCGATGGCTACATATATTAGGCCTGCCTGTCCACTTCCCAATTACAGGGTGTCCTGGTTTGGCTAAAACAGGACCAATTCTCCTTTCAGTAGATTCTCCTTCAGTTAAGTTTCTTCTAAGTAACTGCACTTTCTAAAGTTGGTTATATGTTTTTCAGACAGTGTCTGCTTTTAGAATTGATAACGCTTGATGTTTATAGTTGTTACCAAGGTAACAGTGGGATTGGCATGCAGAAAGGCCCATGTTTATATTTATTCCTTTGGGAACCAAGGTCACTGCTGGCTCTCTTATGGTCCACAAGTGAAAACGTGTAAAACGGTTGCACCTGCGGGAAGGAGCAGATGTGACAGGTGACCAGAAACTGACCAAGGAGGTATTCCATCCCATCCACATCATAGTCAGTATAAAGCTAAGGGATCGCAGGGGTCAGCACTTCTTCTTTCATGGCTGGCATCGTTGTGGGACTCTGCTCGTTATCCTGCCTCCAATCCCAACTGTGTATTCCTGAGTCTGGTTTCCATCTGCTGCTGAGTCCAGTCCCGGACATGCAGGTGCTCACCCTGCCGCATCAGCAGCACAAGCCACTGTGGGTCGTGATCCCGTGATCATCATTGGGAAGCTCAATACTGGTTTTGTATATTTTTCTTTCCATTATTAGTAGTATTAGTATTAATATTATTATACTCTCTTTCATTGTTATTGTTTCATTAAAGTTGTTTTAATTTTCCAACCTGTAAGTCTGTCTCCCTTTTCTCCTCTCATTCTCCTTCAGGGGGGAAAATAAAATTGGACCAGACTCCTGTTTCTATGCAGCAAAGCACTTGACTTACATAAGAACTGAATGTAGCATCTCATTTCATCTAGATTCAGCTCCAAGACTTCAGATGACAGGTACACAGTATGACGACAAGCCAAAAACCACCTTTCTTTCACATAGTAATTTAGTACACCTCAAAAATGCAGATGCTTTTGGACTAAAGTGCACAGGAATAACCTACAGTTACTAGAAATGGTTCTGGCAGAAATTAAATAATCACAAGCAGAACTCTTCTTACCTCATAATAGCCAGCAGCTTCCACAAGAAAAGGGATCCCATGTTTCTTTATGTTTGAGATGTTGTGCTTTAAACTCACAGATAGCTGTGATTTAGGAGGCTCTGTGGACAGTCTGTGACCTCCAAACACTGCAGTAATCCTTTCACTGCCACTCTGTAGGATTATAGTAATGGTGTGATTTCTCGTGCCACAGTCACACACGGCAGTAAGAACGCCATCCAAGGGCAATCCTATTGACAAGGAAGGAAGCCAAATCAACACAATACTTCTGGGTTGTCATTGTAAAATATAGAAAAAATGCATTACAGATTAAGAGAAGCATTCTACGGTTTTTCATAAGAAAAGACAGACCTTTTTTTAAAGTGCGATCATCCAGTTAGCTACACTTACTGGTATTTATAGTAAGAAAGGACATTACCCACCATATAAAAATCATTAAAAAAAAGGATTGTTAAATTAAAATGTTGCATGCACTTTGGAAGACAAAGATTTTTCTTTTCTTAGTAAAGGATATCTATTAATGGGTATTGTGTCCAACTCCAGTAGTGAGCTGTTAGAAAGTTTCAAAACATATTTCTTCGGTCCAAAGGGACAAAGGTAATTTACTCAGTCAAAATTATTGATAACTTCAGTTCACAAAAACCCTTGGTTTTGCTTAGGAAACAACACTTGGCATATTTTAGTCCTCAGTATGATTTATTCAATGAGTTTCAATGTTTCAATTCTGGCCCAAATCAAAACAGGTATAAAAATATGCTTAGAGGAGCTGATCAGCATTCAGCAATACAGATGTACAAGACAGAAGCAATTTACTCTGAAGTAGTTCAAAGAGTTTTTAAATAGTTTTGTGAATATTTTATAATATTTTCTCAAAAATATTAAAAAGAATGTTGCTAAGGCTGGATCACATTTTATTCTGGTGTGAGCAAATGCAACTCATCTATTTCCACTAGTTTGCACTCATTTAGATAAATTCACCTTGACACCTTGTTACACCACACCATTAAGTCAGAGTTTTCTTCATACCTGCATTTTTTAAAAAGTTGATATTATGTGTGAAAGTCCCACTGACTCTGCTGTGCTCATGGCTCATGATATTGGAAAAATCTACAGAAAGAGTTTTCTCATCCATCTGGAAGCTAGCTAGCCCTCTTTTCATCCCTCTACTCAGTTCCAGCTGTCCTTTCAGTTTTGCCTCCATTGGGATTGCCTGACTGCCATTCTGAAACATAGCAAAAGTGATATGGTGTATGGTGGTATTCCCAAACACATTTCTGTTCCTGAGATGGAGTCCATACAGTGTTTTGTTGATCATCACATTGACGTTACCTGTAACAGGCAGAAATTATTACTGTGGAGAGAGTCCTTTGGGACACAAATAACCAGAATTTTATAAGCAACATATAAATTAAACATTAATTTAATACCAGGAGGAAGTAAAAGAATTTCCATTTATTATAATAGATTAATTTAGCCTAATCTAGAGAGCGAATCAGTTTATTGTTGAGAGAGTTTCTCCACTATTAGAAGTATCTGTTTAAAACAAATTACGTAATAGTATTTCTGGCAGCTGTTTTTTCTTATTCACCAAGCTGCTTGTGCCTTTAGGCCATGGATTACACTGCGCTGCCTTCTGAAGTAAAATTTACATAGGAACCATGACCTATTACTTGTGTAACTTGAGGCTAAACAATCTCTCTGGAGTTCCGCAGTGACCTACTTCATCCATGGAGCCATTCAGAAGACTAAGGGCCTCAAGTCAGCCCCACCTCACCCCCATTTCAGAAGACATGCCATAGGAAAGATGCCACCCATTATCTCCTTCAATCAATGAAAATATGAAAATTATCAAACTATGTCAGTTCACTAAAAAGTAGTTTTAACCCAATGACCAACAGTTCATTTTGCATGCTAAATACTCTCTTCTGTATTATATAGAATCATAGAGTGGTTTGGGTTGGAAGGGACCTTAAAGATCATCTAGTTCCAACCCCGCTGCCATGGGTAGGGACACCTTCCACCAGACCAGGGTGCTCAAAGCCCCATCCAGCCTGGGCTTGAACACTTCCAGGGATGGGGCAGCCACAACTTCTCTGGGCAACCTGTGCTAGTGCCTCACCACACTCACTGTGAAGAATATCTTCCTCGTACCTAATCTAAATCTTCCCTCTTGCAGTTTAAAGCCATTGCCTCTTGTCCTATCACTACATGCCTTTGTAAAAAGTCCTTCCCCAGCTTTCTTGTAGGTCCCCCAGAGCCTTCTATTCTCCAGGCTGAACAACCCCAACTCTCTCAGACTGTCCTCACAGGAGAGGTGCTCCAGCTCTCAGATCATCTTTGTGGCCTCCTCTGGACTCGCTCCAACAAGTCTACATCCTTCTTATGTTGGAGGCCCCAGAGCTGAACACAGTATGCAGTTCAACAAGGAATAAATTAAAATTAAGAAGCTTCCTCAGATAGCTGCAAACTTAGCAGCAAAACACAAAGTAAAAAAGTACCATCATGAATGTTGTTTCTGCACTTCAGTAATCCATTCAGAGAAAGAAGATGAGGTATGGCCTTTAATCCAGCAAATGTGTGTTGAACTCTTCCATTTAGGGACAAAACAAAACCAACTTTCTGCTCCCTGGCTCCCATGAAATCCATGTGAAGCCTATTTTCATTAAGTTTCATCTCAGAAGATATCAAAAGTCTAAAAAGACAGAGATAAAAATTGCTAGTAAGATCTTATTATGATACTTAATTCATGATTGTCAAGACAACCCTCCTCTCACTCAAAGCAAGATCAATGAGAGCAGGGTGCTCAGGAGCCCACATGGTCAGGTTTTGAGTATCTCCAAGTATGGAGACTCCACAGACTTTCTGAGCACTTGTTCCAGTGTTGTGAATCAGTGAATCAGATGCCTTGCAATAAGTACGTGCTATTCACCAGATGTTTATAAAACTACTCAGTAAAGAGTCACAGATTGGCAGATTGATTTTTCTTCAAATTTCTTGGACGCTTTTGGTATGATCCCTTATAAAATAAAAAGATAGAGTTGGAAAGATTCAGAGAGAGCTGGAAATGAACTTCTCTGTGTCACAAAATAAAATCTCTCTTCAGTGCGGATTTAAAAGCAGCATTGAGAATTCAGCTTAAACAATAATTTTAAATGCCACCACCATCTGAGTTCGGTAAATGAACCAACAATTATTTCTTTGTATCTTGGCACCGAGTTGAACAGTGTTGGACAAACACAGCACAACTTTTTAGAGAAACCTGCTGGAGCAACAAGAAACTCAATTTTCAGTGTTTCAAGTGTAAGACTGAGACACAATTTTCACACTGCCTTCAACAAAGTGTCCATTGAAATGTCTGACTTTCTAGACTCAAGTATACTACACAAAACACCTAAAAGTGAGGCAATCATATTTTCATATTGTTAGACATCCCTCCTAGAAATTGGACCTTCTTGAAAGACTGATGACAAGTAAAACCTCAGTGAAAATCCACTTGATGGGAAGAACTGAACTACATAATTCAGGGAAGTAAGATTCATTTTATCAGTCAGCGACTGAAGTCTGTACAGACTGCATCTTTATAGCAATTCCCTAGAAACATTCAATCTTTTATTTTTCTCTCTTTTGTCCCTGTAAAATAAAACCCAAATAAATTGTCATTCCAGAAATGTCAAGTGTTCTATTTTACTTCCTGTGAAGTGACCTGCAATAAATTGCTCTGTTACAGGCTATCCTGGTATATAAAAAATTGAATGTATGACTGGGAGCTGCTGAAACACATGAAATATCTTTCTTGAATCTTTTATCTTACTTTTTTCTTTTACTAGTAAATCTAATGAGCTTCAACTAGATTGTAGTAACTTCTGATTTCTTTAACTCTGTCTTCTCATTCTCCTTATCCCATCCAACTCCTAAACGGCTAAACACTGGAACCTCTACAAAAAAATCAACTCCTTCACTGCTCACTTTTGTATATATGAAATTTGAAAAATGAGCTGGAAAACAGCTGAAACTTGGGAGGGTCAATTTTCTATTTCCTACCCATGTCACTTCAAAGCTTTCCACAATACTTAATAAAACTTTATAATAAACACTAGGAAGTGCCCCCTTCCCTTGGCATAGCTTGAAAATATTAGTTCCTCACTTCTGAGAGGACAAAAAATGGGGTGAAAAAACCAACTGCTGATCCAAAACCAATAAAACACCCATTCATTCAAGTTATCTCTATATAAAGTTCTAGGAAAGCAACTAGAACATATTAATGTAACTTATTATACCAACTTATGAAACATAAAGAGTAAAAGTATTTCAACACCAATAACGCATGAAATGGCATTTGCTCAGTGGCTTCTGCTGCAGCTATATGAAACTAGTTACATTTAAATACATATCACAGCACACTCTTCAGCTCCTCTGTTAACCAAGATTCTGACTTCTCTACCTTGACGGAAATATTTTGCCCATGAGCTGGAACTGTATTGATTTGGGGTTTGTCAGGATTGTCTGATGGAGGAAAGCCCTCAATTCAACAGCTCTGGCATTCTTCCTGTTTTCATTGTTCATATCAACCTCCAGCATCAGCATATCCCTTCCATTGGAATGAAGGTATAGAGAGCCATTGAAATTGCTGTCACCATAACTCTTCAGGGCTGCCTGAGCCTACACATAGAGAAAAAGAAGAACAGGACATTAAGGATCTCAAATCATAATACAGAATACTGAAATACCAGTTTGAGGAACAAGACTGCAGACAAGTTGGCCCTGGGAAAAAGGGGAGTGGAGGGGGAAAGGTGCTTTTAGTTTTCATCTTTGTTTCTGACCATCTAACTCTATTTGTATTTGGCAATAAATTAAATTAATTTTCCCCAAGTTGAGTTCCTTTTGTCCGTGAATGTAATGGGTAAGTGACCTCCCTGTCTTTATCTCAACCCACTACACAGGATAAAGTTAATCCTACAGAAAGAACCTTTTGATTTGGTAAGAAAAGTCACAGATGAATTCTGATTTTGCATATAAGCCTGTCACCATGCTAGAGTTTTCAACAAAAAATTATGAACCACGTTCAATTTTAAGTACAATTTAACTTGACTTGCAGAGTTTTCTGAATTTCAGCCAAAACATAAGCCACCTATTCCAACTGCATGTAGCCATCTAGCCAGAACAAACTCTAACCATAAAAAGTTAGCTGTTTCCCTAACAATTTACACCTCTCTGCTACACTCATTGAATTCCATACGAGGTTACCAGCTTCACAGTATACATGTACATTTGTGTTCCCATGCTTGAAAGTAGTTGCAAAGTAATTTATACCACAAAGTTAAACAGCTCCCAGGTTGACATGTATTTCCAATGCATGTGACAAGCAAGAGACAGGTCTGACTGTATGAACTGCAAAAGCCGCAAGTTCAAGCAATGAGACTGTAATAATCGGGGAACTGACCTGTGAAGACACATTCTTGTCGATGGTGGCTTTTACACTCACACCATAGTCAAAGTGTTTCAGTTTAGTCTGCCTGGAAAACAGCTCTCCACTTAGGCCCATTGCTTGTGGAAACTCAAGCTATTTGACAAAGTAAAATGTAATCATAATTACTGCATTCCCATCAATTGCCTCATGTGATTTGATGTCTGAAGTTTTAGCATGAAGTGGAGGATGTGTATAAGCAAATGTCTGTACAAAATTTTACCAATTTTACCCAAAGACACTGAAAAATAAATCAAATGCAGTAAAAAAAGTATGAAAACAAAAGGTCAGTGTGCTTCTTACTAGACATTATTGATACAGATTATGATTTGTTCTGTTGAGATACCTAGTGTCTTTGTCAGGGCATGGACTTTATTGAACTAGGAAGTTTACTAGCATAAAATAATTATAATTCTAAAGAGAATGCAGTACAACAGCCACCAAGACATAAAAAATAAAATGCCATAAATGAAAACCACCAATACCTGGAATGAATGTGTCACATCCATGTGTAAAAGATGTCTAAAATCTGCCTCATTGGATTTGTCCTGGTATCTCCCTAGAAAGCTGAGAATATCTTCCTTATTGACCTTCAAGGTACTCTTAAGCTCATGCTTCACCTATGTGTTAAGAATGTGAATAAGCAAATTGCATTGAGTATTAACGCCATATATTATGAAAGATGAGAGAAGTCATCCATATATATTATGAAAAATTAAAGAGTTGCAAGCTCATTGTGGTTCAGAATGAAAAATGAGCAAAGTAGGAAAAACATAACTGCATTTGGTAAGAAAGATGTATAGATACACCTAGATAAAGATGAGAATCCTGAACCCATTCCTTCCCAGGAATATTAATACATAATAATATTTTTAAAATAATATATGAAGTATTATTATAATATATTACTACACAACATGTTATTATATATTATTATACAAACATTGTATTAGGGAGACATCAACCACATCATTGCCCTCTGAACTTTTTGGTTGCAGCATTTACATGGTAAGGAACTTAAGACCTCTAGCAAGTTAGGTCTGAAGAGACAATAAACTGTTAGTAAACAGGTAATGAATCTTCCTTCTAACTGAATTTAATGGGAAATTTACTCACATTTTGGTGACTTTGAGTTAAAATGCATATTTCAACATCTTTGGGGAACAACCTGTAGTTATAAGGATGAGTTAAGCCAGCACAAATCTAAAAAAAGTTTGAGAGAAAATGCAAGGAACATAAGATATATACAGTAAATCACTCATTTGTTGGCTTTTTTGGTTAAACGATTAAAGGAAATTCTTGTATAACTCACATAGGGATTTTCAGGTTGGTAACCAAGTGTAAGAGTTTGAACTGTTTCCTCCACCTCATTTATCAAAACTTTTGTTTCCAAGAAATAGTGCTTTTGCTTTTTGTCAACAGTAAATGTTTCCTGCAGAAGGAAGCTCTGCAGAATGGGCACTTTAAAAGGGTGCCTGGAACAAAACAAGGAATAAGCAAAGTCTAAAAGAACTTAATAGACAACTACGAAAAGAAATTATGCAGAGTTCAACTTGAACTCCAAGATTTTCAGTTGCAGATACCATCAGGATGTCAGTTACAGAAGCAAAACACACAGGACCAGGACCTCTAAGAAATTACTAGAGCATAATTACAACTTCATACAAACTACACATATTCAGCAGAACTTCTGATAAAGAGTTTCTATCCTGGATTCAGGAAAAGCTTTGAAGAGCTTGGGAAAGGGTGATGCTCTAAAATTCTGACATGCATAACCAGTACCTACACTTCATATAACTGCATGGCCATGACTTCATTTCAAATAGGAACAGTGTCCAAAGGCTTATAGCAGCTTTGAAAATCTCACCTATGAACCACATTTTATGCTTTCTGAGAAAACACTATCTGCATGCTAAGAATCCTATGCAACAGATGTTCAGCTACTACACAGTTTTCGGAGTAGTTTACTACTTCACTGTAATGTTTTATGGACTTTATGAAATCTTTCTGCACATTTACTTAGTTGGACGACTTGGAAAAATGCATTAACTTTTGTAAGTAGACATTGGACTGCCTTTCTACATGTTAGGATATCTGGTACAGCTCTTTGTTCTACATTTATGTATTTTTTCCATTACTGAAAAGGCATCTTGCAGTTTTTTAGCTGTCTCCAAGATGTACAGTGGCTCCTAAGGGAGCCTGTGCACTCCTGTTGACCCTACTATGGCTTAAGAAAGCTGAAATGTCCCCAGAGATGATCCAGATGTCACAAGTCTGAGCACACATTTTTACCAAGGCCTTCAAGCTGTGTTTTGATAACGGGTAACGAAGAGAAAAATTTCAGAGACAGCCAATATCTAGAAGCAGCGCACTCATTCTCATCAGGAAATGGAAACATGTTCCAAAACCTAAACAAGACCATTTGTTATGTGTTTTAAGAGAGATACCTTTGACGTTAGAATGGTTATATTATTTCTGAAGACTAGAAAAAAGGCATCTGGATGGCACAGACGATCAGATCTGGATTTTGGAACTTCTCACCACTTCAAAGTTTGGACACACCATAAATCCTCATCTTTTCATGAAAAGAGGCTATAAGCCCAATGGAGTTGCCAACAAACACGTTGTCACAGCACACATGGCCTGTTGCCTTTGACAACTTTGTTCACTATCATTTCAATAAAGAGGGCAAAAGCTAATGGATGCAAATAACCAGTCCATGCAGCCGGCATGCTTGAGCAAGTTCAGAGAGCCAGATGGGAAGAAGCACAGGTTTTGTGCACATGGCACTTCCACTTCGTAAAGCCCAGAACATTTCCCAAGAGCATCAAGATGCACATTAAATTTAGGTCAAAACGTTCTTCAGAGATAGAAATAATACAACTACAGAACCTGAAATGGAGGGTTCCACGTTTTTGATAGAGCATCTTCTCCTTCTTCGGCTCTTCTATCTGACCTTCAAACTGCAGCACGACAGGCAGACTTTTATAATCTCTCCATACAGTCCTCACAGAAAAGTTTGTCTTCTTAGGCTGCACTCCAATCATGAGAGCAGAAGAGGAAAAGACAATTGGATCAGATTTACTACGTTCATATTCAGGAATGTCAAGATAGAAACAACATTGTTCAACAGGGCTGCAGAGAGGCTAGCATTTCACAGATCAAGCCCTTTCTGCTTCAGTTTAAATCCTGACCTGCATTTACATAGGATTAAAAGTGACATTAGTAGAAAACTAACTTCAGCAGAAGACAAATGCCCTATAATGTATCACTTCAGTGTAACCTATTTGCAATATGAGCAAGCTTTAGTTCTGGTACTAGTATATTTACATACAAAAACTGATTGGATTTTCAAAGCATGGAATGCTATGACTAGAGAAACACCTTTTGTTTTAAGACGTCCTTCAAGGAACTGACCAAAGTAACTGATCAAAGTATCTCTTTGGAGGACAAACTGCTGATTACCCTTCCTGTGCTGCAGACATCAAGCAAAGCAAAAATGATTTTAAGATTGGAAGGGATGCAGAGGCAAAACCAGCATATAAACCCAGGTTGTTACTATGTTCACTAGCAGGCAAGATATTTTGATTCTCCAGGACAGTAGAATCTTCCACACCTGTCATACATCTGCATCAAAATGCAAGTAATCACATCTATGGCTCTCTTTCTAGCCATGTAGTCTCTCTCTGTCCTTTTCTCCCTGACTTTGTCTGTAGTTTGCCTCACAAATAGGTGAGAAGTACTCAAAACTACACCACACAAGTTTTTGTTTGTTTTCTTTTTGAACCTAGTTTTACATTACAGGTTGTCAAAACAGACAGAAAAAGAAGCAACACTAGAAGTGTTTAAGTTTCAACACTAGCAATAACATCCCTCAGGAAGGTGGCAGACCTGAAAAACACAGTGCTGAGTCAAAGAAATTGCATTTGTATTTTTACTTACCATTGGCAGATTCTGATAGCTGGCTGTGAAGTTAAATTCCTGTTTTGTACTCTTTATCTTAAAGTAGAGAAATTTGGCTCGTTCATTATTCTCCAAATGAATCTCATTCTTCACAAGCTGATTCCACAGAGATATCATTTCACTATAGCTATGCAGAACATTCCTCCCAAGATGATTAAAAGTGGATGCCTGAAAAACAAAGATGAACACATTAGTCTGGCTGAGTTAGGACAGAAAGAATCCTACTGTGCCAGCAGCACAGCACAGAGGTGAAAAGAACGCATTTTCTTGGAGATGACCATTACAAGAACTATTATAAATAGCGTACCAGCTTTTCCATTATCAAAATATTCTGAATTGCCATGAAGATCTCAAAGTTTATTTTAATCACTCTAATCAAGGGACAGAGAAGCAGTTAAACAGTTGAAAAGAAAATAGTTGATGAACATTTTTTTCTCATTCAAGAATGTTTCTCACAATCCTCCACACTGTGCCTGAACCAGCAGTGATCTAAAGAGGGAAAGCTGCAGTTCAGAATAAAGGAACAACTTAAACATAAACCTAAGTTAAAGATTTAGACAATTGTAGTGGATTCTAAAAGAAAGGCCAAAATTCCAGGCTCTCATCTCATTTACACAGAGGCAGATGTGAACTTAAGCTTCTCCAAGACAAATCCACACTCTGCATAGTGACAGAAGCTTATCATATTGCTTAATGCACAGCAATTGTGATGAAATAAGTTTTAAACCTCTATTGTATAGCACAGTCTAAAATAAATTAGGAGGAAGCTCAGAATCTGTAGACTCAGGGCACACTGATTCCACCCAGTGGATATTTAATCATTTTATAAAAAGTGAAAGAATTCCAATAGCAAAGACAGAGGACTACACGTTAAGAACCTGCCATTGAAGGTTCTCTCACAGGTTTGTGGGAGATTGGAGTCATTCTCTAAGTCACAACAAAAGAAATTACCTAACCTTTCATTTCTCAGGATTATTCCAAGCCACTGAACTATCCAGTACTCCAGCCTGCAACAGGATTTTCATTTCTCCTACTGAATCCATTCATATTGCAGAGTTACCTGTAGAGACTTACTTTTTTTGTAGAGAGACAGCGGGATAAAGAGTAGCAGCAAAAACACCTCAGTGGCAAAGGTGGTCTGCAAGATCAGAACTCTAATATTAATGGAGCTCCAAATACTCCTGAAGAATGTTTACAAATGGTGCCATAGCAAGAGGCAGCAAGTGCCATGAACCACATGATGGCCTATTAAGCAGAATAATTTCCAGGAAGAGTGGGGTTACATTCTTCTTAGGCAGAGGATGCCTTTAAATCTAATGCCTCAAATTTAGGTGCATGCTCTAATCACTGGGCTCTTAATTTAGAAGTTTGGCTGTTGTTCTTCCTACTTTTTACATGAATGAAAGACACTCTCAGTTGTTTCATATCACTAAGGAACACATTTTAAACATTTCTTACATGATGATCCAATTTTCCTACTTCCTGAAACCGTGAGCTCGGGGC